>NC_090871.1:56657079-56659579 GCF_036669935.1 Montipora foliosa
CTTTCTTCGATAGTTTGGCTAAGGCTTTATACAACGTAAAATAGCCAAAGGTCAACTAACTGTGCGTTCCTTTCGGCGGATGCAAAACCGAGATTTGCCAGATTTCGCGGGGGAGAGAAACGTGAAATCCGAAATTGGATCGTCAACCGTGGTAATCCGTCGTGATTGTGTGCAATATGGCTGCCTCTCAAGAAATTATGCGTTTTCGACTCTTTGACGAATTATGTGATGATACCATGAAGAATTTTCCTAATAATGACGATGGAGGCATAGCACAAAATGGTGGCAGAGTCGAAAAGGGGAAGGACTGAGTATGCTCCAGTTGGAAATACCGCTGATTGAACTGGTTCATTCCAGATCCATTGCGAATGGGATATGCGCAGATCGAGAATCCGTAAATCTAGAATTGGATTCCTTGGGTCTCCAATCCAGCGAATGCTTTTTGAAAAAGGATTCACCAGATCAAAAATCAGGAATTGGATTTATTGAAAGGAACGCGAAATCAGCTTTACAGTCGAAAATCCGTTTTGGATTCACCGAAAGGAACATGTTTAACACCGCAGAAAAAACTGCAACGGGATCCTTTTTCACGCCTCAAGAGCACTGTATAAAACGTTCATTGCGTTCTGTACCATTTTTCTTCACGTGAGAACGCCGTGCTGTACTACGGTTTCTAAAGGCTTTGCGCATGCCATCTATTCCTTGATTGTTTTCCCTCGTCTTACCTTTCGTTTTGTGACGAATCCGTTTTACAGTGCGACGCGCCTTACCGTGGCCACCTAACAAAGTTTTTTAAAACTTACACGCCAATCAGGGTGTGCGAATTTGATTGACAGTCACCCCTCCTTGCAAAGTTCGCACGGTTGTAAGTTGAACGCCGTTGCATGGGTTGTTGAATTGACGTACTTACACGTAGTTGTTAAATGTGAAAGTTTTTTGGGTGGCCACGGTAGGGCGCGTTGCACTGTTAACTCCCCATTTACGAAAAATAGTATGCTCAAAACAAAACTTTAAGACACGTTTACCACAGAAAGTGCTTCGATTAAGTACTTTCTCACTCACTTGTTTTTTGCAAAACTCGCTATACCGCTCGCAAAGCTTCGCGAAAACAATCTCGTGCGTAAATGCGATACGTCAGCTTTTTTATGATCTTGTACCGAGCGCATGCGCACATAAATCCCTCCTGCTCGTACTTTGTGGGTACCGGGGATGCCGCTTCTGTGAATCATGGGCTCAAGCTAATTTTGAAAAGGCGGTTAACGTAGAAAACTTACGGAAAACGTAGACTTCTACTTCACAAAGCTCTAAAGCTTGTGTCCCCATCATGTGAATGTGCACGTATCGGCCAAACATTGGCTCAGCACATTTGTAAAGCCATGGCTCAGGAGGAACTCGAAGACCTTGACGACATAGTCTTTCGGTTGTGTAATTTGCGTCATTTCCATTGCCTGTGTGTTAATTAACAAAGGTTAAAGAAAACCATTTCACGATGTCTAACAGTATGGTAAATGGGAGTCTATCGCAAATCGGGCATAAAAATTATAATCCTTATCATGTTTGCTTATTGCGAAGACGGTACTTCCCCACATTCATCGCACCGGTAAACTCCCAACTAATGTCTTTGGTCACCGGTTGCTTCGGAATGGCGTTTAGTAATAGTTGTTTATTTCAAGCCTACAAGACAAACCTATTCTTATGTCCAGGTCTGACAATGCCCTTTTGCTTGCTAAAAGAATATTTTGTACCCACACTTGGTGTCCCAAATCAACACGCCACCACGGGTTCTTGCTTCCTAGTTCTGTTTTTGCGCAAACGTTCCTATCACCATCTACAGCACAGTCAGCTTTACTTTGACCTTCTGTTGAGATCTGAGCAGCAGGACTCCCTCTCGCGATGTTTACATAGGCCGCTGAAAATTCAAAGGAGAAGGCAACAAAAAGCTTAAGGTACGCCATCGACTATCTGAGTGAGAAAGGAACATCCCACGGAAAAGTGGTTTTTAGGAGGGATTCCAAACAGCGAAAATCAATCACTGCTGATACTGTTCTGCGATATTGGCTAACGGTCGCTTTTCGTACGACTACATGAGGGAATTTAAGATCTACGATGGCGACGCATATTTCTCTTTCGTAAACAAGCGATGCCATTTTTGACGGTCGATGCCATTCTTAGTGACCAAGCCTTTTTCTTCGGTTAGCTTCAATAAATTGTTAGGGTTAGCCTTATTTAAATACTTTAAAATTAGTCTCGCAGCCACTGTTTCAGTAGTGTATAGACTAAGCGCATTTGCTCTAAATCCATTGAACCGAGTTCGTCATCGTTTGATCAACGTTTTCTAATTTTCTTTTCTATTTTTTTTCCAAGGTTCTTTTCTTAGTTTTTTTTTTTAATTCTCAGTGACATACGCTGCTAATCTAGTCCTAGATTAAGTATTTTTTTCCTCATTTGCAAACGGCAAAGTCTCATCCAAATGGCATCGCTTGCGTACGAAAGGGAAAAT
>NC_090871.1:56664579-56667079 GCF_036669935.1 Montipora foliosa
TTAACTATTCAAGTGGTAAAAATTAAAATAATCCTAAAATAATGATAAAAAAATGATAATCCTAAAATATTACTAATCCTAAAAGTAACAGGACGCAAACACCATGCGAAAGGAAAATGTTTTCCAAACGTGACTTCGGCGAGCATTCGCGTGAACTTGCCATTACGTTCTCCCCCTTAACCTCGCTGGTAATTTCCTTTCCTAGCTCTTCCCTCACCTTGTGCGAAGCATTTTGTCCATAATTTATCATATCACCTCAAGGCATAAGAATTAAAAATAATAAAAAAATTGAAAAAGGCATAAGATAGCTATTATGAGAATGAGAATAAAATGCAATTCTGAGAAGACTTCCACCCTCGTAAAAATTTATCGCGCGCAATCAATTGCTGGAGTTCATGTCTACCCGCTCTTCAAAGCGAGTCTAAGTGCGAAGTTTTTGTGATGGTAATTAGTTCTACTTTTAACTAATTTGCATAAAGAAAATTCGCACTTAGACTCGCTTTGATGAGAACGCAAAGATGAACTCGGAAATGGCCTATAGACCGCTCGCCATTCGACGCACGGAGAACCTGTGTGCAGGCTAGTAACAATTTGTCTCTAACCAAGTGAGTAATACACACGCAGGCATAGCATGGCCGTCGAAAAGATTTCCGTGGCAATAAGGTAATAGATTTAAGATTGTTGAACGCCCAAATTCTCACCAAAAAAGCCGAACCTTTAATTTACCATCCACTTCAGTAGCATCAATGTCTGCACGGATTCTGGTAATCTTACGTACAAAAAAGTCATTGATGTCATTAGCCAGGGCCGTTTTTTCATGATAGTCAGGAAAAGATAACTCATCCGTTCTCGCAAGGAGTCTCTTGGTGGTTCGAAATAGTTTTCCTTGATCAACACTATTTTCATGTATAAATTTAGTATAAAACACAACCAGAGCATCTTATTCTGGTCAAGTGGATGGGCTTAGAAACCCAATGAAAAACGAGTTAAAAACCACGGCGTGTTTGAAAATAATTTCAAACACGGATGGAAGTTTTCTTAATCTTCAAATTCATAACGAAAGAAAAACACATGACGATAAACAACTTTATTTAATCACACATTTTACAAAACAAACTTTAAACCTAAATTGTTTACTGTTGACGTTAAACGTAACGGTACAGTTATTAAACTCCCCAAAACAAAAAGGGCCATTCTTTTTCTAAATTTAAATTCTCGCTCAATGGTGGCAACCTCATCTTTTGGTTCGCTTCCAACCTTGCTGTACACTTCCAACCTAAAATGGCACTAACGTTAGAAATTTCCAGTGCTAAGGCGTACTAATTTACTACCTACCCCTGCATTTAACAAACTAGACGCACACGTTACGTCGGGATAGCGCTGGCCACACACTTTCCTCTTCTTCGCTAGTTTTAGGAGGTCTAAATCTGCACTCTGCCATCTGCTTTGCGAAGCAACGTGTTCGCTCAGAACTGACAAACAGCTAGGTAACAACATGACATGATAAATATTCAAAAATTGTCACAGAGCAGCAAGTACGTGACAAATTCACATTCCGCTTACCAAAGACAATACTTCAATTCATAAAACGTATTCAAATGATAATTTAAACTAATTTTCTTTGTTGGAGAACAAATTTCAAAAACTCGTGCTTCGGGTTTCATCAGGTTTCCAAACGCTCGAAAGCAATAAAACCACTCGACCTGCGCCCTCGTGGTTTGAAATGTTTTCCCGCGTTTGGAAACCTGATGAAACCCTCGCACTCGTATTTGAAATAGTACTTGGGTGCTTGGTTGAGATTGAGCCCGCTGCGGTTTCCTGCCAGGGTCCGCGTTCTGGATGTTGTCCCAAGGAGCCTCACGGACCACGAATCCAACGAGATTAAAGTTTGCTCGTTGGGTTCAAATAGTGGCTCACTAATCGTGCTGCTCCATCTCTTCATGCACATCCTGCATCTGGAAGAAAAAAGAACAAGACAAGAGGTTAAACTAAAAGTGATTTCCAAATGAGTCACAAAAACCAGAACACCACTAATAAACTTTGGCCGGCCAATCACATGCAGCAAACGCAGAGAATCAAATCAGCCGCTTATAACAAGGCAAAATGAAATGCATAAGCCCACTCATAAACGCATGAAAACAGGAAGTGGCGCGAGATTTTTAAGCCAACCGCCAAGCACAATGAAACAAACCTACAGCAACGCTAAATCCTCTCACAGAATTGAAAACTGCCTTAATTTACTAAAAATAGTTTCAAGCTGAAAACGGCGTGCTCAAAAATATCATCGCTTGAAACGAATCATTTGGAAGTGAAACCTTCAAGAAGATCCACGAGCTTCAAAAACGAACTGCAAGAAATGAGGATCCGTTCCGCAAAGAGCACTTTTAAATTGTGAATCCACCGTGTCCCCGATTTTAATGGAATGACACGGATTAACGAAGCGCTATCTTGAAAGTGTCGGCCGAACAAAATATTTACTGCGAATTGTAAAAGAATTTCA
>NC_090871.1:56672079-56682079 GCF_036669935.1 Montipora foliosa
ATAAGACTTCACAGAAATAACTCCTGTTACCTTTCCATATGTAAAGAGGTCCCATGATTTATGACTCAATGAGTCAATGAGACACAGAGTCAATATTATTAGCAATAATTTATTGATTAAGCCTAAGCCCTTGTTTCAGTGAATTAAGCCTTCATTTTATGGGTTAGGGTAACTGTGCATGCACTAACTCATTGACTCATGACTCATAAATCATATGTAAAAATACAATGTATTTCAACATTAGACGCAATGAATGTTTAGCAATTGCTGTAAATAATAGTAACCATTCCTACCATTTCAAAGGATGAATAAATTAAAGTTGAATGCAGGAAGTGTCAGAAGCAAAAAAAGTGGTCCAATTTATTTAAGCTGTAATCAATTTCCATCCTTGCTTTAGTCCCTGGATAGTGTTAAACAATGGTGGTGAAGTGAACAAACTACTCCAAGGGGGATTCCCTTACGAAAATTACAGGGGTTCTTGTCCTTTTTGGAGAAAAATTTGTGGATTTGTACTGCTTATGATACTGAGACCAAACAGCTGGCAGAGTTTCTGCAGTACATTTAAGGCTATCAATCTTAAAAATGAATGGAACTGTAGAACAATTTGGTAAGAGAGCAAATAACTTTTACTTATGAATTATAAAATGCCAGTCATTTGTCAATTTAGAACTGGTTCCTCTAAGAGGCCAGATTTCTTTAGCCTACATCCACAAAACAAGATTCTGTTACCTTTCTTTTTTCAGAAAAAAAAAAGGCCCCTCCTGAGCAAACTAAATCTTCATGTTTGGATTCTCATTGATTTAATGACTTTAATGATAAATATGCAAATTTGTTCTACAATAATACTGAAATACCATTAAAGTCTTTTTAACCTAACTTTTTTGCAAAGTTTACTCCTTGAGCCACCAGCTTCAACTTTGATACTTTGTTCTAAAAGCCAATGCAGTTGTATAGCAATGGTGGAGGTGATGATTAATCACTTTGTTTTCGTTCAAATGAAGAAAAAGAAAGTCAAAGTAATGATCAATGGAATTTAACCCTTTCACCCCTAAACCGGCAATACTTGGTATTTTACTCTGTCTAAAGCCAGAGTATTTTGCTCTGTCTAACTCCAGACGATTTTACTTGTCAATGGGAAGCCCATGGAGTCAACAGTTATACAGTACTTCTCAACATAAAGAAAATGAATTCTGTGGACTTAAACATGCCCAAATAGAAATGCCGTATATTCCAAATATGGTTACGTAAACTCGTCAAGATTTACCTGCTTCAGGAACTTCAAATCAGTGAATATTTTGAATATTTTTTCCTGACCTCCTGCAAACTATGTACACTTTTAATGGTTTGCCCTTTAAAAGTAACATTCAGAAATAATGCAAATACAACTGAGGATGTTTTGCATTATCTACAAGACAAGACAACAATATCTTTATTCAAATACAATCAATATTAAAGTAATAATACATGCTCGTGGGGTCATGTGCTAACTATAATAAAGATACACTACAGGAAATAAAAGCTTAAAACTAACTATGTGACAGACATAGGATATCTACACATAAGGAATAAGAAAAATAGATCAATTGCTATCCAAAGATCATATTGCAAATGTACCAAAAGATAACGATTGATTGACAAGTTCCTTGTGCAAAATGGTAGAGCATGTTTGAAGTCCAGCAGGACCAAGATGAGAAGTTATGATAAAAACTCTAAACATATTTTTACCAAATTATTTTACTGCCATCAAACCCAATGAGACCTTATGCATGGGACACTGTTTCTAGCTGCAGCTCCAAATCACATAATATATTAACAACTTTTGCCATCTAAGAATAGAACAAACATGTGGAGTTTAACCAAAAAAAGTCCAAGGCAATAAAGCTTCCTTTCAGGCTTTTCAGGAACAACTATCCACTGTCAACCATACTTGACTCAAAAACAGATTCCTTGATCCAACAACACATGACAGTCCCCTAAAACCAAAATTACATCATTAATGCTTCCAGAAAACAACAGTCTAAAAAAAAGATTTGAAAAAACAGTGACGAACCTGAATCTATAGATATTTATATACATCTGTACCTACACTTCTGTTCTTCCAAACATTATTTTAACTAACATGGATTTTGATTTTGATTATTTGCAAATCCATAACTTGGTAACTACTTGAACGCAAGGATCGTTGAGTTGTGACTGCGAAAAAGTATCATAACTTAGACCTTCACCAGAAAAGGGAATTTAAATGACCTTAAAAGCAGCTATTTAAACTATTTGATATTAGGGTTACGTTCCCAATGACACAATCACATTCAAAATCAAATTCACATCTGATCGAATCATTGATCATTCATGTGGAGGTGCCGATCGTAAGGAGTAACGCAGAAAAAAACAACCTTCACGTTGAACAATATTGCCATTTCCCTGCCACCTGGTACAAGCCAATTCACACACCTCAACGGAAACCTTGGGAATCCTCCTTTCTGCACATTACAGTAACTTTTGTACCCGGTGGCAACAAACTTTCCACATTAAAAATTGAGTAAAAAACTCACCTGTTTCGCACTCTTATCCCACGAAATAAACTTTTCCAGGAGCAAATTTTCCGAGGATACTAGTTGGGTTGGAGTTTCAAACGTGTGACACAACATAAAACGTTTTCTAAGAATACATTCCACTAGAAACTGGCGTTAAAACTAGCCTTGATCGCTCTGAAAAGAACGGAAACCAACAAGCTACCGATTCTCAAACGGCAGCCATTTTTCTCTGCTCTCCTCGGGAGTGCTTTTTTCATGAGAGCCAATGATAGTCCCGGAAACGTATCACGTACCATTTTGCGCGACTCATGCGCAGACATTTTTCGCCAGTGACGTCACATTCAACAGTGTTGCACGCGCGCGTGCGCTGCGGCTATCGGTATCCATGCTGATGGTTTATTCGTTGCATCTGTTTCGCGCGTTGCCACGTTAGTCCAAGATACGGAATGGTGAAGGAGCAAAGTCTTGAATGTCTGAGCGACGAAAGCTTAAGCAATCTCTCTTCGAATAGATAGCCCGTCTTGTATTCAAAGCTCTCAGGGGCATGGCGCTAATGTATCTGCAGGATCTTTTGCAAATCAAGACCCCGGGACGCTACTCCTTACGCACTGCCAGCTTTTTCTTCCAGTAAGTAACCAGGTATCCATGTTTCTTTATTTTGAACTATAATTTTGTTTCAGTAATCATATTATACATCTGGTAAGTGTGTCCTTGGTTAATGTTATCAGTCCCAGTTTTGCTTGATTGGTTTTGCAGTTTTTGTCGTGTTAGTCTGTCCATGGTTTTGGTGTTGTTTTCTCCCTGGTTTTCCGTTAGTTCCTTTCTTTTTCCTTTCTTGACTCGGCACAAGGGGGTCGGGTAGAGGTCCAGCGCTGGACTAGAAACCCCCTTGCTCGGTTGCGCTCTACCCCTGAAGATTCGCAGCCATTTACGAGCCTAATGGTGTCGCAGTCGCTCTTCTTTCCCTTTGAGTTGTTTAGATTTGCTCATTTAATACACCTGTGTTTTATTTTGCATGGGATTTCTTTGGGTTTTGGAACTGCCCTTTCCTGTTTTTTAAGAACGAAGGGTTTGTGTAGGGATTGTTTCTTATTTATTATTCTTATTTTTTAAGAACGAATAATTTTCATGTTCAAATGTTTGTTTATCCCTCTTACTTGATGTAGTTTCTTATACATGTACTATCTGGCTGTTTCTGAAATTAAAGTTTTTGTTTTCACACAGAGTTTGTTTGTTTTGCTAACTCCACTGTGAGGTTGAGAGTTTGCTTTGTGAATTTCTCTTCCTCATTTCACAGACTAAATTTTGGTTATGATTTTCCCTCACTCACCATCCACACACACAGTATTTTCCCCACACCTACCCACTTTACTAGAGATTATTATTTCAGTTAGTGGAGAGAAACCCCTTCTCGTAGGGGGATTCTTGCTGCAGCACCATAATCATGCCACAAAGGTTGCTAGTCTACTGCTGTTTTTGTTTTTTTTTTTTACTTGATACAACTATCTCCCTACGCAGTGACGCCTGGGTCTTCTCAAGTTCCTCACACCTGCAAGGTGCAAGACTCTTTGGAGGCCGCGCATTTGCTGTTGCAGTTCCCAGGTTCTGGAACGGCCGTCCTCTTGCTATCACAGAGAGTGACTCTATTGATAATTTTAAAAGGAACTTGAAAACGCCAACATGGCGGGAGTTTACGTTCTAAGGATTCTGAGAATATTTTGATTCCAGACCCTTGAGTCCAAAAATTCTGGATCCAACATGTTGCACGGGCAGGAAAATAAACAGGCTAGACAGGCTTAACAACTGACTTCTCGCTAGTTTATGTTTCTAATAATCACTCAAATAAATGGCATCAAAGTGTGTATCTGTATTGGTAATCAAGAAAATTGAAAAATCGGAATTTTCTCCTGTATTGGCAATCGATGACAATCGATGTTATTTAAGGTGGCTGAGCACAATTTTTGATACCCACGTTCATTTACCTTTTTCTCTAAAACCTTTGATCCTTTGATCGCCAAGAATGGTAGCAAGCAAGTTAACAACACGAACTTAGGTGTTTTGATAGTCAAGCTGACGTATGTGCCGTTGCCGTGGCAACATGAATAAATATAAACAGGCTTTAAAAACCGGTTTTGTTTATTTGCAGAAAATCTGGTATTTAGATTTCTTTATAATTTGCAGGCAACAAGCTTGTAACGATGCGGAATAGCTTTCCCGGAAATACGATTATTTCTCGATAACCACTCGTTAGAATTAACGAGATTTGGTACGAAAATACTTTAGGAAATAAGCAACTGGAGTATTGAAAAAATTTGAACTTTAACGCAGGAAAATTCTGGATATTTCCAGTGAACCTTTAACCAGGGATAATTAAAGATTTCTCTGTCAAATTATTATTAAAATAGTGTTAACTTGTGAGTATCGTTACAAGCTTGTTGCATGCAAATTATAAAGAAAATCTAAAGACCCTGATTTTCTGCAAATAAACAAAACCGATTTTAACGGCTGTTTATATATTCATGTTGCCATGGCAACGGCATATACGTCAGCTTAACTATCAAAAAGCCGAATTTTCTGTTGTTAACTTGCTTGCTACCATTTTTGGCGACCAAAGGATCAAGAGTTTTAGAGAAAAAGGTAAATGAAACATAAGTATCAAAAACTGTGTTCAGCCACCTTAATAGATCGATTTCCATCGATCATCGATTATCGATCACCGATTATTGTTTTTTTTACACCGAGTCTCTAAGAACGAATTTTACTCTGACGAGTCGGGATTCAGCCATAAAGAATCAGATGAATCGACATCTGACGAGGGCACGGACGGGAAATGGATGTAGAGGTACAAGACTGGTCAGAGGAGATTAGGGTAAGATGTAGAATTTTCACGAAGAGGTCGAATTAATGTCTATTCTTAATTTTGAGAACCTTCGATCATGCTTGGATCTCGTTTCATTTATTCTTCACGGTGGAGGTATGGAAATTGCTAGTAGAATAAACTTAGTTTCATGCAGAACAGAAGAGGACCATCAAGAATCTTCTGTGTGGTATGCGTTCACAACCGATGAAACAAAAGCTTGGGTTACTCTGTAACTGAACATGGGTTTTGTCACTAAACCAAACCTTAGTTCTTATTGAGCACAGATCCTGCTTTAAGCTCTCCCTTTTTCGCCAGGATATGCCCAGGGATAGATTCCTTCAGATTTTGCGATACCTATAATTTGTAGACAACACCCAGGCACGCAGGGCTGGCTCTGTTAATACAATAAGTTGTACAAAATACAGCCATTCTGGATCTAATAAAACCTAGATTTCAGCAAGTGTATAAGCCTCAGAGGCAGCTAATCATAGTTGAAACTTTAATCAAGTTCATAGGAAAAGTACACTTCAGGCAGCTCCTTCAAATCAAACCTGGAAGATTTGGAATAAAAGCCTTTACAATTGCAGAATCCAGTAGTGGATATATACTGGTAAGGAAGGAAATGTCTGGACAGAGATTTAGGAAGGAAAGTGGTAATGTCTGTAATTGAACCATACTTGGACAAGGGATATTTCGTCTTCATGGACAATAATTACTATACGTTAGTGACATTATGAGGTACTTGAGGAAAGAAAAACTCCAGCATGTGGGACAGTGAGGTCCAACAGATCAGGTCTATATCAAAAGAAATCTGTGGTGTGACAGAAAAGAAAGTCAAACAGCTTAAACGTGGGGAGACAGACAAAATGCAAAATGTGACTTGCGTGACTGGCGTGACCGAAAACCAGTGAGTGTGCTGGCTACCATTCCCACAAGTGACACATATCAAAGTACTGTCCAGCGCTCTAAAAGACCAATGGGACTTGGGAAAAGAAGGACTTTGCTTGTCCAGGTGTAATTGACATGTGTAACACCTGGGTGGTGTGGACTTTGTTGTTTCGTTGTTTCGAATGCGCGGTTCATGAGGGCAGTTGTCTGGTATTTTAAGGTATTTTCTGCATGACAGAGCCGTGCTTATCAAATGCACATATTTTGTATTCTAAATCCCCTGATCATGCTATTGTAGCTTTACCAGCTTTGACTTCAGGAAGTCAGTGATCAAGGCATCAGTTGAAGGCAAACGCTTCAGGACAGACACTGGATTTTATTTTTTTGTGCGTCACATTCCAGTCGCCATCCCTGACATCAGGTTCAACCACGATCATTTCCCGTTACCTCATCAGTCACGACGCCAGATCCACATGTAGGGTGCACATTCAAGATGTGAAGACCTCCTACACCTGTGTTATTTGTGGAGTTAGAATGTGCCCAGAACCCTTCTTCAAAAGATTCCACACAATGCAGGACTATTACTTTGATGAGAGCCGATACAATGGACCCAGTTAGGTCTTACTTCTTGTTTAAATAAATCTTTCAAGATTATATGTGGAATGAATAAGTTGACTGAGGTTGAGTCTCTTTTTTCCAAAGTTACATATTTTCACCTTTACATAGAGGCAGGAATTGTGCAGCTGCAGCTTAATTAAGTTTTTCTTAACAAAGTATTTACTGTACAAATCAGCTTAGCAGCCTTCATCTTTTGAATTCTAACTTGAGAAGGCTGGTTGTTGAGATAGGATGGATATGAATGGAGTTTTTCCCTGATGTTACAAATTTTTTTTAAATAATACTCTAAATTTTTACCTTTAATATTTTCATTGTCAAATTGATTTTTCCTTAGCAGAAACGAGTACAAATAATGATTGTTGTTATCGTCGTTGTTGTTGTTTGCATAATTATGCAAATTATGCAGTCCCTGATGTCACGTGTTTTTATACATCTGATAATTTGTCAATTCCACATGAACAAATATCTCATGCTCTTTGTAAATATGTATGGTTTTACCAGGTTTATGTGTAATGGTTTTGCCTCACAAGCATTCTAAAGTCATAGGGCTCGTATTTATGAAAAAATAACTCCACCCCCCTTAGTATATATTTAGGATTAATTTCTTTGTTCGAAGAGCAAAGAATAGTTTTCGACTCCGTTTTTGGACTTTTTTTTATTTTTTTTTTTTTGCGGGTCACGTTCTGGCTGTTCATGGGTAAGATTTCTCTGTCTCGTAGAAGGCAGTTCAAGTAGGATTGGAACTCTGTATCTCTTCCTTCATAGGCAATCGCGATGACCACTAAACCACAGAAGACTACGTGACAGATTAAGGGGGAAATATGTATTAAAGAATTGTGTGCGTGACTGAAAACGAGTTTTTCTGTTCGTTGAACGCAATGTAATATTCGGTTATCCCATGGCTCTAACAGATATCGTTGTCACGAAAAATAGCATTGCGTGACTAGCGTTACTTTCTAGAAGCTTTCCAAGAGTTCGTAGTTTGTTTATTTTTAAGTTCGTGCGTAAGCGTTTCTAAATCGATATGTTTTGTAGTCTTTCTATAGTAAGATTGTTTACTGTTTTAGAAAGTTCTAGAATCTCATTGTGAAAGTATATAAGTAAGTGAGTCTGAGCAATGTGTTTTTAACTAGTTTGCACAAGCGAAAAGAGTCGGCTTAGCCGTGTTTAGTCAAGTGTCACAGAAGCAGTGTTTATTCAAGTTGGCGGAGGCCGCGTAAGTTTATCGAGTACGTGTTGTTTAGAGTTTTACTTCGTGGAAACTACGTTCATTTTGGAGTAAATCTTCTTGTTGTTGTTCCGACAGCCCTGCAACCTGTCCTCAGAAACATCGAACTCGTAACAATCGTAATTTTATAATTCTCCCAGTATTGTTAAAAAAAAGTATTAAATATTTTTAAATATCATCATAGAGACTTGCAAAGCATCTGTTTTCTGGTTTTGATTGGAATCAATGCCATTAAGAACAGTTAAAAATGCAAACAAAAAATATCAACGATCACACTTAACCCTCTCATTGGGTCACAGAATGTGGACTGTGGACTTCGGACTACGGAATTGAAACTGCATATTTACCAAGATATTTAACATAAAAAAAACCACTGAAATGCTGCGAACTTAAAGGAAGTTCGCTAAAAATCCTTCGAACAAAGTGTAGGCTACTCGTAACCTCTAGTTAACTATGAAAAGCATTTTCTAAGATACCAAGGACCTCACATATGGTCAAAACTAGGTCATGATAAATTGAAGGATTCCTTGAACATTGAATCTTTTAAAAAAACATTAGAAAAATTCAACAACAACGATAATTGCTGTAACGTCTGCAATTCTTAGAGACTGCTGATTTATACATCTATTGCCTTACTTTGCACATTTTACAATTGTATAAGAGACTCGGAGCTCGGGTATGACACTAGTTTCAGTTGACGGTTGTCACATCGTTCCTTTTTTAAATTTTCTCCACCGATATGGCCTTTTTTTACTGCCTCTAAATCACCGAATTCATGCGGCCATACTGAAAGTGACTGCCTTTCTTCCACTGCAGAACAGCCGCATTAATTGTAATCTCTTTCAATTTGACCGTGTACACCTTTTACTATTCGACTTGGCCGGTGGAACTGTTGGTTACGGCCACCTTTTTCTCTATTTCGAAGTCTCCACTACGAGACATAAACAGACTGAACTTAAAAACAGGCCGCCGTAACTTACAGCACTGCCCAAGAAAACAAGGTTAGCAAGATATCTTTTACATCTCGAGACCCCTGAATCAAGCAACAAAAAATTGGTGTACTGTAGAATATGGCTTGGGTATTCCAATTGTATCGTCTCTAAGACCTAAAGGTAAATGAGATTACATTGGGGATAACGAAATGCACTTTACAACTGTCAAATTGCCGTTTTGGAGATCAATCGTTTAGCTGGGACCATCTGCATCAGAACAGAAATCAAATTCCAACTTTCATTTGCTTAGAGCTGAAACTGATCTTTTAACTGACACTGAAGAAGACGTGTTTAAAAATACCTCCAACAACCCCATGAGGAAAGAGATTGACTAGTCCATTTGGCCTTGGACATACTTTGTTTCCGACCATTTAAACTGTACAGTTCCCGAAAGAGACAAAACACATTTGCTATCTAAGAATACATATGTCCCTTATTGGCTAATGAATTCAGACATTACTGTCAGCAGGCTTGACGTTTTTGGGAAAAAGAAAATAACAAAAAGTGGTAGAAACTTTTTTAGCCTGGTGTTTGAAAACTCAATAAAACACTTTTCGCTGTAGTCATTATGGTAGCCAATCTGTGCTCACGTTGCCATTGGCGACGATTATATTGATAGACGATAAAATGATCAACATAATTCTTCTCCTCGAGAATCTCTATGAATAAAGCAATGGCCAGTCAGGAGGTTCTTTCCTCGACGACATATGTTTCATATGTTTACTTACGAGATATCTAAACTATGGTATTTCCGCATGATAGTTCATTACACCGCCAATTGGAAGAAAGGTGTTTGCTACTTAGTGAGCATTCTGCAATCTAAATATTGATATCGATTCTCGTCTCCTAGCTGGTTTGCATTGAATATTTAAAGACTATA
>NC_090871.1:56694579-56717079 GCF_036669935.1 Montipora foliosa
GAAATTCTTCAGGAATGTTTGATATGAAAAGTATCAGAACCAATGATCAGTTTTCTGTCCACAACCTTTGCAATAGCACCTTTCTCCCTGGCTAGAAAAACATTGCTTTTATGAGAACCTTTCGCTCCAGTTGTATAGCCTGTGCATAATCCTGCTGCGTGATGTAGGCGTTTTCAAACTTCCTCGATTTCTTCAACCGGTTTTTTACTCTATAGATGTTGTCTCTATCTTCTCGACACAGGAATCGGGCGATTATCGGTCGTGGATTTGCGTCTGTCGCTTCTCGCGGTTTTCCGATTCGGTGAACTGCGTGGAATTGTATATTCTCCGGATCAATGTTCAGCTCATTCTCAATAATGTCATAAACTACATCAACACAGTTCTCGTCTCTTCTTTCCGGAATGTTCATGAAGCGAAGATTCTCCCTTCTTGAGTAATTTTCTAATGCGATGATTTTCTCCCTTTCCTGCGCCAAGCTTGCTTGTAAGGCTCGAATTTCTTTTTGCTGGTTTTGATAAGCGGCGTTACCACTACTTGTTTTCAGTAAATTATTTGTTGGAGGTGTGAATCTAGTGTTTGCTGACTTGCTTTCTTGAAGTCGCTGTGAGTTTTTGGCATCTGCTTCTAGATCGTTAATACTGTCCCACGCAGACTGAAGGGATTTTTCTACCTCTTTCAAATTGGTTTTGATATTTTCGACCTCCTCTTTGAATTCGGCACTGAGGCGAGATATTTCGGATTTCAAACTTCCGAAGTGCTCTTCAATTCTATCTTCCATGCATGCAAGTTTGTCCAAAATTTGTTTAAGCGATACATTTTCCTCATTGGCTTCCATTTCGTCACTACTAAAACGGGCGCGATTTCTTTTAGGCGATGGTAGTGAATGAGAGGACGAGCTTGATGTCCTAGCTTGTCTTGCGCTTCTTTTAGACATCTAATATGGCTTCCCCAAAAGTTCGCATCACGGAGCCCAGTCTTCCTTCCCAGTCTTAGTTTTGGCCAACATTACAGAAACACAGAAAATACACATTGCCCGAAACTGTCACTTAATAATATTGTAAATGGAAAGTTGTACTTCATGTAAAATGATCACGCGAGAACATACCGCAAAAGCTTGGAGTTATTTTAGATTATTTTCAAGGGCCAAAATAATGCGATGACTAGATCCTCAGTTATGCATGCAAACTGTTTTGCTAAGTCCCCGATTTGTATCAAGTGATGAACTAATCCTGGTACAGAAGCTTAAAAACAAGGCACAAATGTAAGGACTTGGACAGTATCTTAATACTTCTGAAACCTCACGGTACTTTAACAATAATTCGCATATATTTAGTCTGTCTGCTACTGAGGTATCAATGATAGAATTGTTTTTCAATAACTCATATAATCGAAGGAAGGAAAATGACATATCGACGTATCAGAGTCCAAGTACTTTTCTCACGTTTTGGACATCCTTTCTGAAAAAAAAAAGACGAAAAACAACAAATAAAGAAAGAAACAGTAGTGGGTTAAATGGCAATAAGGAAGTTTGTTCTGATTGGCAAGTAAATAATATAACAATTATCTTATTTCGTGAAACCGTTTGTGATTAGTTAATAGCAACAATTCCTATTCAGTGTTACTTGAACATGTAGACTGTAAGACCTCAATAGCTACTTTACTTGACATACGTAACTGGCAATCCCCGATCAGTTTCATCATAACATGGCTCAAACAGCTAGCTATCTGCAGGAAGGCCGAAGTAGCTTACTCGCTGAATGCAGACATTAGGGCCGTTTATACGAGAGAAAACAAGCCGCGGCTTACTCTTGCCGCGGCTTACATAAGATACGAACACCCCGTATAGACGGTACAAAATCTATGTTTACGGCTTATCCTGGCCTTGGAGTTTATACTCGTATAAATAGTTCCTTTTCGCGTATAATGCACGCCGCGGCCAGAGTAAGCCACGGCTTATTTTCTCTCGTATAAATGGCCCTAATATTTAACTCAGGTATTGGCCAAAGCAGTTAGAGCCATAATAACCACACTGGCAACCGATTTTGAAACCATTCTCTGGGATGACCATACCTGCTTCTTTCGGACAACTTGCCAATTAAAACACAAAAAGTACAGAGATTAAAGTTATTTAAATAGTACTTACCATTCTTTTCGTGTTAATGTTGCCCAAATTCAACGGAAAATCATCGCCAATTAGCACAAATGTGCGCCCTAGTATTTTAAGGCGGAATAATTCGTTGTCTCCCGAAGAGATCTCATAGCATGGTGAAGAAGCTGTACTTGCACTTTTCCTATCTGCCACGTGTTGGTTAGATAGAAACTCTTCATGAACATCAAGGTAGCCTCATAGTCAATTGCCCAGAGTGACACCAGAACAGACCGGGCACCAGCACACAGGAAAGCCCTAGCTATTCACACAATACCCTCAGATTTTACCTCTCCCTGGCCAATATGACAGCAACTCAGCACAACCAGTCTTGCCTGAAGACGAACTGCGTGAAACATCACTCAACGATAACATGTAAATTTTACCTTTGGGGATCTGGGATGTGCGTTCAGGATTGGGGGCCCCCCAGCAATTCTCCAAATTCGTCATCTCCATGTGCTGCAATGTGAATTAAAGCAAACTGACTTCATTCTTTGCAACACCTCAGCTTTGGGTGCATTTTTTCCGTGTCAAGAGGTGTGGTCTGCAGAAGTTCTCCAATCATATCCACCTCTGTTTTCGCAAATGGCAGCTGTCCATACATGGGTTTCACCGGATGCATGCAGTAAATTACTTACTTCAAGCACGGATCACCCAAAAGCAGCGCTTCATTCTTACTTTGGAAGTCGTCAGGTGCACTAAGCCATCACTTTTAAAGCAGTCAGTGAGGGAATTTACGAATCCTGACAGAGTCACTCAATGCAGAAAAAGGAGCCCAGGCCAAAGGGTCCATCAGGAACAAAGGCAAGGTCATCACCCTGGAGCAAAAATCTGCGATAGGACTGACCTAAGACATCATACAATGGCTGCAAAGAGTTGCACAGAGAAGCCTCAAGGACTGAACAGTTTTCCTTCCAAAAGCTTCACCTACTGCTCAGAGGAAGTTGCTGTGTTGTCTGTCCAAAGTGAACGATTCTCGACATCGTAAGACAGTCCCCACATTTATTTGTTTACAAAGTACTTTTCATCAGTGAGTAGGCACTTCCCATTTTCGATTTCCTTTTGTCTAAAAGTTATCCCGATATCTTCCCTTAGCAACCCAGAAAGCTGATCGTGTTCCCTTTAAGTGCCTGTGAAAACAGTTTTGTGAAAGTAG
Organism: Montipora foliosa; assembly: GCF_036669935.1. Classification (NCBI taxonomy): domain Eukaryota; kingdom Metazoa; phylum Cnidaria; class Anthozoa; order Scleractinia; family Acroporidae; genus Montipora; species Montipora foliosa. The sequence continues at coordinate 56,697,882 of NC_090871.1, forward strand.
ATCCCTTCATAACCAAAGAAGAGTTACCTTTACTGTAGCTTTCTCTATCAACGCCATATTGCATCTTCAAAATGTCTACCAAAGACCTGTGCTTGGTCCCTTCTCAGCATCATACAAAGGCCCCATCAACTTCTCTTATTCTTCAAGAGTGGCTGTTCCACAGAGCAGTGTATTGCAAACCAATTTTTTGTCACCGGAAAGCTACTTTTGCCATCCACTCCTCTGACTGAAGAAGACGCCTTGTTTCCTCAAAATAATGGATGCTTAGACGGATTAGTAATTAAGAGCTTTTCCTCAAGGAGTCAAAAGATTCAATGAAATAGACCAATCTGATAAACAGTGCTGATTGCCTGCCCTATTGAGGTCTTCCGTTTCCTTGCAAATGCTAAGGCTTTTGTTGGTTAAAGAGAAGCCAATTTTTTGAAGCTCACCGATATTGTAATAACCAATGCTGAGATTGCCATAGGCACTTCCTTCTCCGGCCCTGTCCCCCACTTCTTTTGCAATACTAAGATGTTGATTATGGTACTCTATGGCTTGTTCAAAATTACCAAGACTTTGATAAGCTTGCCGAGATTGCAATAAGCACGTCCTGTCTCCGGCCCTGTTCCCCACTTCCTTTGCAACACTAAGATCTTGATTGTGGTACTCTATGGCTTGCTTAAAATTACGAAGACTTTCATAAGCGATGCCGAGATTGCCATAGGATCTTCCTTCTCCGGCCCTGTCCCCCACTTCTTTTGCAATACTGAGATTTTGATTTTGGTACTCTATGGCTAGCTTAATATTACCAAGACTTTGATAAGCGTTGCCAAGATTGCCATAGGCTCTTCCTTCGCCAGCCCTGTCCCCCACTTCTTTTGCAATACTAAGATGTTGATTGTGGTACTCTATGGCTTGCTTAAAATTACCACGACTTTGACAAGCGATGCCGAGATTGCAGTAGGCTTTTCCTTCTTCGGCCCTGTCCCCTATATCTTTCACAATACTAAGATCCTGCTTGTGGTACTCTATTGCTTGCTTAAATTGACCAAGACTTTGATAACTGTTGCCGAGATTGCCATAGGCGTTCCTTCTCCTGCCCTGTCCCCCACTTCTTTTACAATTCGAAGATCTTGATTGTGGTACTCTATGGCTTGCCTAAAATTACCAAGACGTTCATAAGCGATACCGAGATTGCCATAGGCTTTTCCTTCTCCGGCTCTGTCCCCCACTCTTTTGCAATACGAAGACGTTGATTGTGGTACACTATGGCTTGCTTAAAATTACCAAGACTTTTATAAGCAATGCCGAGATTGCCATAGCCTCGTCCTCTCCGGCCCGGTCCCCCACTTCTTTTGCAATACTAAGACATTGATTATGGTACTCTATGGCTTGCTTAAAATTACCAAGACTTTCATAAGCATTGCCGAGATTGCCATAGGCTTTTCCTTCTCCGGCCCTGTCCCCCACTTCTTTTGCAATACTAAGATCTTGATTGTGGTACACTATGGCTTGCTTAAAATTACCAAGACTTTTATAAGCAATGCCGAGATTGCCATAGGCTCTTCCTTCTCCGGCCCTGTCCCCCACTTCTATTGAAATACTGAGATGCTGATTGTGGTACTGCTATGGCTTGCTTAAAATTACCAAGATTTTCATAAGTTATGCCCAGATTGCAATAGGCTATTCCTTCTCCGGCCCTGTCCGCCACTTCTTTTTGCAATTCTAAGATCTTGATTGTGGTACTCTATGGCTTGCTTAAAATTACCAAGACTTTCATAAGCATTGCCGAGATTGCCATAGGCTTTTCCTTCTCCGGCCCTGTCCCCCACTTCTTTTGCAATACTAAGATCTTGATTGTGGTACACTATGGCTTGCTTAAAATTACCAAGACTTTTATAAGCAATGCCGAGATTGCCATAGGCTCTTCCCTCTCTGGCCCTGTCCCCCACTTCTTTTGCAATACTAAGATTCTGATTGTGGTACTCTATGGCTTGCTTAAAATTACCAAGATTTTGATAAGCATTGCCGAGATTGCAATAGGCTCTTCCTTCTGCGGCCCTGTCCCCCACTTCTTTTGCAATTCTAAGATGTTGATTGTGGTACACTATGGCTTGCTTAAAATTACCAAGACTTTTATAAGCATTGCCGAAGATTGCAATAGGCTCTTCCTTCTGCGGCCCTGTCCCCCACTTCTTTTGCAATTCCAAGATCTTGATTGTGGTACTCTATGGCTTGCTTAAAATTACCAAGACTTTGATAAGCATTGCCGAGATTGCAAATAGGCTCTTCCTTCTGCGGCCCTGTCTCTCATTTCTTTTGCAATTCTAAGATCTTGATTGTGGTACTCTATGGCTTGCTTAAACTTACAAAGACTTTGATAAGCATTGCCGAGATTGCAATAGAGTATTCCTTCTCCGGCTCTAAGGCCTAATTCCTTAAAAATGGCTAATGCTTCTGTGTAATTTGTTATGGCCTGATTAAAGTTAGCTGCACCATCATAGTATTCACCAAGATTGAAACAAGCCAAACCCTCACCTTGTCTGTCTCCCTTCTTTGTTGCAATGCTAAGCTCTTGCATGTGCCACTCCAAGACATTCAACTTTCTATCCACCATTCTCGATAATCAGAACCAGGAATGTTTTCTCAGAAATCTGGGGTGCACCTACCAGATAAATGAACGAAAACACAGTAAGTTTCAATGCCCTGACTACAGGATGCCAAACCGACACTGCAAGATTAATTGGACAGTGAAGGAGTAGGTATCTATCTTAAGCCAGTATTTTGAAAGACAATGCTTTTCTTCATCAGGGTTTTCCAAGGGATGATTTCGGCTTACAGAGACCATCCTTACAGAATAGATAGGAATATAGCCCATAATATGATAAAATACTTGAATATTTAACGGACTAAGAGCATTTTATACAATAACAATCAAGGAACATTAAAAATAGAGATTATATAATGTAATGAGGAAAAACAGCCTATAGGAAAAGGATGGTATCCCATTTCATCTTTCTTATCTAAAGCTAACAGTTCTAAGATGTACTTCTCTGGCAGGAAATCTGCTGCCGGTATGTAGCTGACACCAAAAAGACAAGATGTAACGTCAAATTGACGTAAATCTCATTTTTTTTTTTCTTTGTTTAAGCCTATGTCCCATTGTGACACAATCTTGAAATCCTGAGATAAGATTTCCAACAGAAAGATTACTACGTCTAAATCTATCCAATATCAGACCTGGAAATTCAATAGACCATTTTACAGTTGTAGCTAAGTTACCTGGCCTACGAATGGAAGCGAGGCTTCTGGTGACCCTGTTTTGATACAAACCTCCGTGCTTTTGTAATGTTAATACGGACTAATTAGAATTACAACAACACAATTTGCATGATAAAAGCAGTGGGGGCTGTATCAATGCAAGGTCACCGGCAGCCTCGCAGCCATTCATAGGCTAGGTCGCTGAGCAAACAACTGTAAAATGGCCTATTGCCTGTTTTCCGTCATTGTTTTTTTTGTCTGGATACCTGGTTAATCTGTGTTTTTTGATCCAGGGACTTTGAATGAGCTAATTGGATTGCTAACACATTTCCATTAGGAAAGGCTCATGGTCAGGGCAAATTGGCCTTTTTATTCTAGACATGCATAATCCAGCCATCCAAATTAATGCGCGCATTATTCTTTTGTTGCAACTCACCCTGACTGTAACGTTTAAAGATACTTTGAATTTTACTTTACATATTAAAGGGGAACTCCGGGGTAAGATTAAGGGGAATTTGGTATGTTTGGCCTCAGGTTTATGTCTCAATTTTTGATAACATCATTGCCATATCGTTTCATTCAAATTAAATATTGTACCTGAAAGACGACCGAAAATGCAAACAGAAACCACCACCTTGAAAATTGCTCGCTTGTTCAGAAGGTAGTCAGCGTTTCATCGTGCAACGTAGAATCGTCAAAGCCATTAGATGTAATTCAATAATTATGCACCTTCTAGTTGTGCACAATATTTTGCATAGGCCGATGCCCACGTACATGCCGATGCTGGGATGTATTCTAATAAAATCAATGAGGAACAAGCATCCAAAGGTTTTTCATTCTGGCCGTACCAGTTTGAACCGCGTTGGAGTTCTGATGAAGCGGATAGCAACCTCGAAGACGTAGGCGACAAATGCATGGCGAGCAATGAAGAAGGAAATGAAAAGACCGCAAAATTCAGACTGGTATGTTGTACGAGTTATCTGTTAATTGTAATTCCATAACAGACTAAGTGACAAATAAACTCAACTCTGTTGATAAATTGCTCTATTGGTCTTTCTGTATCTCCCTGGTTGCCTTCAAAAATTGATGGATTGAATGCGAAAGCGAAGCTTTCCTTTGGCTATTCGATCTATTGCGCAGCTCCATCGCGGCTTTATTTACACTTTTAAAAACAGCAAAACATTATCACGCAATCCTTGATAATAAACTGCCACCAACGCTACGTTGAGTTGTTCTCTGTTCATAAATGCATTCCTACTAGTAGAAAGTCACGAAGAATATAGAGCAATTGCAATGTTAGTTTTTTGTAACATAGGTGTACATGCAGCAATTGTGAGATTATGGGAAGAGCAGAGGCATGCATATGCTGCCAAGAAATTGAGCCTGTCAAAAATAAGTTTATTGAGGCTCTTACTAGCAGTGAATGTGGCGAAGAACCCAAATGGGACATTACTAAGCAATGAAACGAACATCAAGTAAAAAATTTGGTTGTTAAATATTGAATTTTGTACTTTTAATGCATTCACCTTCAGTCGTTATTATCTCTACGTTTTTCTCTTTAAACTGTTAAAATCCAGGACACAGGCCCTTTGATATTATTGTAGTAAGTGAACATATAACAATGCATGAAAATTTACCATCTGTAAGTCAACTTTCCCAGCAATCCTCTGATCAGAAACTTGCAGTGGCTTCAAAAATTCCCGCCTGGACTCTGACTGAGCAAATGTTGCTTCAGTCCATTTACAACGATGAAATAATATGTGAAATGGATCATATATGAACTGCGGATATGACATCAAGTGAAGCTATGATCCTTGCAGTTATGAACGCAATTTTTGCAATTGCGTAAAGAAGCCTGAAAATTCAGGACTTCAACGGGGGTTTGAGCCCATGACCTCGTGATACCAGTCCGACGCTCTTACAAACTGAGCTATGAAGCCACTGACGGTGGGAGCTGGTCATTTGTGGGTTCCTCAAGGGAACATTGGAACCCACAAATGACCAGCTTCCAACGTCAGTGGCTTCATAGCTCAGTCGGTAAGAGCGACGCACCGGTATCCCGAGGTCACAGGTTCAAATCCTGTTGAAGTCCTGAATTTTTCAGGCTTCTTTATGCAATTGCAAAAAATTGCATTCATAACTGCGAGGATCATAGCTCCACTTGAATCCCTTTACAGTTGTTTGACTTTTTAACATAGTGTTTTACAGCCTTCTCATAAACTACACACCAGTAGTTGTCGGGGGAAGAACAATTAATGATATCTTCATGTATGTGACTTGACTTGACTTACAAGTCAACATTTGACTTGATTTACTTTCATTGTTCAGTTCAGTTTAGAGTGTCCCCAATTAGCGCTCCAGCGCTAGAACGACTAGACACTTAAATAAAGTTCCTTTTTTTTCAAGTTATGCACTGATATTGTGCACATTTGCAATCCCTGAATTTCTTCAATCTGAATGTTGATCCGCCATGCTAACTTTCTGTGCAGTTCAATCATGTCATTGTCCCATGACTCCCTTTTACTATAAAAGTGGAGTTCTGTAAGTCTCGAAACAAGTGATTGGATTTCCGATTCACGCCTCTCAGCTAGTTTTCCCACAAATATACAATCAGCCATTGGAAAGTAATATTTCTGCTGTACTTCAGCTTTCCACTGTCCTACATGAAGTCCTTTACAATGTGCAAGTGATCGAGGAACCCTTCCACTTTTAAGCTCGTGTGTCCAAGGATAATTGGCAACTTGATCATCCAAATATGATGGATCAATGAGTTTCAGTTCCAAAATTTTCTCTAATCGATTTTTCACAACATTAAGGCAGATAGTGTGAAAAACATCACATACCATGTGCTTCAGGATGTCAAAACCGTACAGTGGGTAAAGGTATTTATGACGTATACTTGTGCCAGTAACCCCTTTGGTAGATGACATTGTTTTGCGAACACTTACTCTTGTTTCACAGTCTATGTCAAACATGTCGTCAACAGAAGATTCAATACATCTCTCTTCCCAAGGACATCTAAAGAGTTAGAGGTTTTCTCCATAATACACATGAGTGTTTGTACTGTTCTCCAATAGTCTACCAACAATTTTACATCTTCTGCAACCATTCTTTCCTTGGTTCAAGAATTTGCCACACTCACATTGTGTCAGGATGATCTCTCGTCCAGCACAGAAGTAGCACACGCACTGTCTCCTATTCACTCTCCTCTATCTCCCTTGGATAGCTGAAAACCTTAAAACCATCAATAAACCCTTTGGATATGTCCTGCATTAAAGGCTGTAGAATGCGACAACAGCTTCAGGCAGGTTGGGAACCTGGTAGCAGGGAACAAAACCAAGGACATACAACTCTTCTACATGGTTCCTGTAATTCTTGGACATGTTTGCAATGCTAACTTCATGTGATCTGCACCCTCTATAACTTGTCCCGAATGGCTGCCAGCCATCCCACTGCCCTACGAGAGCCAAATTCAAAGGAGATTCATTAGTGACTTTAATATAGTGTTCAAGATTTTCAAAGCAGTTTGGACATTCCACATCTTTACTCCTATCATTGCCCCTGGGAGAACTGATTAACCAATTTGATGAAACTGGTAATAGAGACCTTAAACAGCAGACGTTCGTGAGCCATGAACGGCATCTTATTCCGCGGGGAAACTGGGTCGAAGACGGGGTTCGTGGCGCCAAAATTAAAGTTAAGCTTCCGCGGGAACAGGACCGTCGTTTTTGTTCCTGACAGTAAACATGACCGGATCTCAAGAGGTCAGAGACGTGCTTTTCTTAAGCTTTGAACAAGTATACCTTTCTGAAGAAGAATTACTTCTCTTGCTTGAAGAATACACGTCCAAAAATCCATGTTTTTCCTACAACGAATACGATCGCTTTGACTTTGACAGTATTCAAGAGCCCGAGTGCAAGTACGAGTTTTGCATCGAGAACAACGACATCCCATTCCTGGCTGACATTTTTCAAATACCCGAAGTCTTCAGATGTTCCCAGAGAACTGTTGCCTCTAAAATTGAAGGGCTTTGCATGCTTCTTAAAAGGACAGCATACCCTTGTCGCTATAACGATATGATCCAACGTTTTGGAAGACCGGTTCCCGAAATCTGCATGATAACAAATGCTGTTGTAAATTGTTTATATGAAGACCATGGTCACAGAATTACAGAATGGAACCATGAAGTTCTTTCTCATGCTTCCCTGGAGACCTATGCAGCAGCCATCCATCACGAAGGAGCTGCATTAGAAAGTTGCCTTGGATTTCTAGACGGAACTGTTCGCCCAATTTCAAGGCCGGGAGAAAATCAACGAGCAGTCTATAATGGTCACAAAAAAGTGCACTTTTTGAAATTTCAATCAATAACATTGCGAAATGGACTTGTTGGAAACCTTTATGGACCTGTTGGTTAGTTTACCGTTCCGCAGGCATTCTTACTGTACATCAGTAGGTACCTGGATAGTGTATTTGGAAAATAAAATTTTAAAACAAAAATATAAATAATCTGCTGCCCCTTCTCCCACTGCATTCACAGATTCTGTGAAAATATTATATATAAGTACAACGATAGACTGTAATTTTCTTCCAAATGACAATGTATTTTTCTTCCAAACATGCATTATCCCAGGATAGATCTACTGATGACATAAGAATATCAGCTATTTCTGCTATTATATTTTTGCTGGAGATTTCAATAGCTTGACTCCTACATTTATTTGTTCTTCATCTCTTTCTCCTGTATTTGTAATGACACTCTAATTCAGTAAATAACATTTTGTGTTTTGCAGAGGGCAGAAGACATGATGCGGGCATACTGGCAGATTCAGGTTTATTACAGAACCTGGAGAGGTATGCATTCTCCAGGGGTGGCCAGCCCATGTGTCTATATGGTGATCCCGCCTACCCCCTGAGGGTTCACCTGCAGGGTCCATTCAAGGATGCAAGATTGACACCAAATATGCTGGCATTCAATGAATCTATGAGTGCTGTCAGAGTCCCTGTGGAGTGGATATTTGGAGACATTGTTAACTCATTTAAGTTTATAGATTTTCGAAAGAACTTGAAGATAGGGTTAAGCAGTGTTGGCAAACCATAGTTAATGTAGGGACTGGTTATGAAACCCTGGGAATTTCAAAAGCAGGAACAATGCAGTCGCAATTAGATGTTGAACCGACCATGACCCGGCACAATCTTTTGTTTTTGGTTCGCAAGTTAATTTCGAATAAATTAGTCGAAGCTTTTGATCGGTTATCTTCCCGAAAAAAGTGTGTTTTTGTCGGGATTTGTGCAGGGTCAAGGCCAAAAAAGCGAACAAAAACATGAAACAAAGAAACTTGTCGAGTTTCATAACCAGCCTACATATATTAACTATGGGCAAACTCTACATTGTCTGTGCTCTACTTCAGAATGCTTGTATGGCAATAAAACACTTGCTTGTATGGCAATAAAACATCCACTTTGATTTACATCCACCGACAGTCCAGGAATACTTTGCACGAAGATATCTTCATCTACATGTATCACAGTTAAAAGAGATTTCAAAATCTTATTTAAGAACTTTTGATATCAAACTCTCGTTTGAAACATTTACAACAACTTTCAAACTTAGCAGTTGTAACTGTTAATTAAAACCTCCTAAATCAACCATTATCTATATTTGTTGCATCTTTTAATGCGAGAAATATGTTTCAATATGCTTGCATTTTGGTAGTGCAGTGATACTCCCTTTGTACCACCGAAAAAGTTTAGCATGGGTAGTCCTGATAAAGTACAACATGTTCAACCTCCATTTACAACACCTCCCTTCAAAATGAGGTAACCTCTAAAAATTATAACAAATGTTAGCTTCCCTCTCATACCTGGAAACTATCACAACATATTTTTAATTGCTCCATGAAGTCTCAACAACAAGTCATCATCCGATTTTTTTTTTAATAGATTCCTGAGTAAACAAAAATATCATCGCGCAGAATGCCTATTGTTCTCCGGACATTTCCTTCCAGAGCAATAAAAATTATAGATCAGTAAAATTAGCGGCCAAGAATGACTCAAATGATTCTCCTTGGTCAAATATTAGGCGCTCTTTCTCCCTTGGCGAATTCTGCTTTGCTCATTAACTTGTCAGGGCGGAGCTAAGAAACAAAGAACGTTTCAATTTATTGTGTTCGCTATTGTTTCTCGATATCACACTTTGAGAATGCATTACAAGCCGACTTCCACAAACATTTCAAATTTGCATTTACCCTTTTTGATCTCGCAAAATGCTTGTTTTAGGATTTCGCACTTAAGATTCGCGTATTTACTCTAAAAAGCGCTCGGCCTCTTGTTCACAACAAACATAACCAAAAAGTCCGCTATTTTCCGGCACAGTTTCTTACGTGCAATCGACAGACTGAAATTTGTCAAAAGAAATGAATCAACTCGAATCAATGGTTAACAGAGCGAAGCAATCGAGAAAAAGAACTTTGGAAACGAGTTTCGCAAAAACAAAACTTTTCAATCCCTCGCGACTCAAGATGGCCGCCGAGTGATTAAGGCCTGTGGCAATCAGCAGTGAGCTTCATTAAAGTTTGTTATGTTGCTCGTGCGTGAATGTAAAGTGATTGTATCTTTTAGCGCGTTTCTGCTTCACATTTATGTCAATGAAATGCGGGTAAGTATAACACTTAAAAAGCTTTGTTTCGCTTTTAAATGAATGAATATAAATGAATCGAAATGAATAAGAGGCTGACGGATCTTGGTTTGCGAGAAGGTTCCCGATGCGTTTTGTTGTAACGCTGTCACTCGGCCCTTACGGTGTGTAACTCCATGGTTGTTAAATTAAAGTGAAGCAGTATGGCTGAATAAGTGCGCACCAGCAGCAGGTGTATTAACGTTCAATATTGTAACAGCATCGAAATTTTGAAAAGGCCGTTTGGCCTGCTTTATACTATTTGTGAATAGGGCAACTCTTCACAAGGGCAACCTCCGCCAAACCCACGGCAACAAATGTGGTGCCTTCAACTTCATTGAAAACACTCCACTTCAAGATAACGCGATTCTGGTTTCACTAGATGTGTGTTCACTCTACACTAACATTCCCCAAGAAGAGGGAATCAACGTTTATATTCTAATCAGAAACCTTTGAACATACGCACTTCTCTTCAATTCACCCTCTCAATGTTAAGAAACTCCCGCTCGCAACCACTCGAGCAACAGCAAAAAGTTAAGAAGGCTTTATTAAAGGAGAAACTTTGCGTTTACTGAGAACAAACTCGGTTAAAGAAACTTTCGAGTTACGAAAGCTAGAACTTCTAACTCGTTTACTCGAGCGAGGCTACCCTAAAGAACTCGCCGAAAATATTTTAGCCGAAGTAAAATTTTCATCACGAAACGAGGCTCTACAAAACAAAACAAAAACATCCAGGAATGTTTTGCCTTTCATCACGACTTTCAACCCAACCCAACATTGGCACCTCGTAACTGGGAGCAATAGACTCAGTCAAATATTTTCTGAACCACCAATTGTCGCCTACAGGAAGGACAAGTCCCTTAAAGACCTTTTGGTCAGAACTGAAGGAGAAACTTTGCGTTTACTGGGAACAAACTCGGTTAAAGAAACTTTCGAGTTACGAAAGCTAGAACTTCTAACTCGTTTACTCGAGCGAGATTACCCTAAAGGACTCGCCGAAAATATTTTAGCCGAAGTAAAATTCTCATCACGAAACGAGGCTCTACAAAACAAAACAAAAACATCCAGGAATGTTTTGCCTTTCATCACGACTTTCAACCCAACCCAACATTGGCACCTCGTAACTGGGAGCAATAGACTCAGTCAAATATTTTCTGAACCACCAATTGTCGCCTACAGGAAGGACAAGTCCCTTAAAGACCTTCTGGTCAGAACTAAAATTCCGTCGCATATTTAACAACAACACTCTGGAGTTATAAACGGTAAGGGTCAAGCGACAATATCACAAAACAAAACGTCCCCCATTTCCATAAACCTTCTCCGTCACTTAAAAATCGTAAAAGCTCTGAAAAGAGCTCCCGATCACAATCGTATTTATTGGTCGCGCACGCCATCATCTTTGTTTTGTCCGAAGGTCCTGATTAAAACAGCCGATCCTTATGGCAATTTTAAAATTCGCGGTAGTTATGAACACTTTTTTCATGCGGAGTGGTTTTCAACAATAGGCATTGCTTCATTTGACAGGCATTGTTATTCATGTCTGGGCTGAAAACAATAGCTCGCCAGCTCTAAACGCGCCATTTTCAAATGAAACTACGACTAATAATTTTCAAACTGAAAAACGTAAAGGTTCCTCGTGACCAATTCTCGAAATTAAAACGGATTCTTTTCAAGGACAGACTCATCTGCCATTTGCCGTGCGTGAAAGTCTAGTAGGTATGTTAGTTTTCCCAAAATTACTCTCCAAAATGACTGTCTATACGAAAATTTGCAAACTTTTCCTATATTCAAGTGGAAAAACGTAAAACTTCTACTTCCTCAATTTCATTCTTTTTTAGTGCAAATTCTAGACTAATCCTTGATTTTCAAGAAGCCGTGCGTGAACCTTGAAATTATCATTTCTGAGACTCGGGAAAGTGAATTTTGTGAACCCTAGTTGCCTAGTTTCGGCCCAATCTTCTCTAATTTATGGCTCTTCAGAGCACGATCGCATTCGGAATTTGCCGCTTCAGTGATTATGAATACTTCATGATGTCCAGGCATTCTGCGCGATGTAAAATGCAACTATTGTCGAGATAACAGCAACCACACATCTTTGAATACTCTTGGTGATCAAAAGTACTGTAACTGTGACAACTGACAAATTAAAACTCAGGCAACTTATTTTTTAAGCAATTTTTGGGCCAACTAGATTAACACAATTTCATTCGACCAAGCCAAGCATTGTCAACAAGATTTAAACATCTGAACTCGAGAACATTCTTACAATACTAATAAAAAAACCACTGTAACAACTTTCGTAAAATATTCAAGCACAGCCAGCAGTAAAATTTAATTGATAACCAACTTTGAAAGTAAGTTGAGCATTAATTTATTCTGCTCGGCCATTGATGCTTGAATTTGCTGATGTTGTTGTTGTTGCTGTGTCATCATGGCCATCAGGGAATCGTATCTCTTGCCTTCCATTTCTTCTTGTGTCTTCTTTATTTCAATTTCTTGCTCTCGTAATTTTGCTTCTTGCTCTGACTTTTCCTTTAGGTAGCCAACTACTTCTGAGCCGGATCTTCTTGTTTTATTCTTCAAAGGCAATGATGTTGCATCATCTTGCTCGCCATTTACAAGCTTCCTCTTTTTTGTTTCTCCAAGGTTCTCCATTGCAGTTTTTCCTGGGCTTTAGACTTATCCTGTTCAGTTTTTCTTTTAGCTTCGTTTCCCCCTTCTTCGCTTACGTCTTCTTGTTCAATAAGCTCTTCCAGAAGCACCTCGAATTCGGTCTGCTCCACTTCGATACCACTCGCTCTTTCTTCGGTGCGTAACGTTTTCCTATACTTGGACGAGATTATTCCATAACGATCCCGTACGGCACGTTTGCACACTGTAAATGTTGGTGTAGCATAGCTACACAAAATATCTGCGATTTGCTGCCATACTTGAGCTCGCTGAACTGTTTTTTTCTTCGTAGACTTAAATATACCACTTGCTAGAATTTCACAACCCAAACATATAGCATGTTTTTCAGTCCAGTCCATTTCCAAACCTGTACAATATATTAAAAATATATATTTGGAGCCTTATAGGAAAGTAGCGTCGAAAAATAACAAAACAATTTCTAAATATCTTACCTAGACGTCTTAAAGGTGGAAGTTCTGGAGAGAACGGTCCGAAAACATGCCGTTCTGGGGTCCGCGCTGCCAGAGACGAATGTGATGCCATGCGCAGTATGAAATAAAATTCTCAAAGTAACTTCCGGCCGCCGGCCGTGGCTCACGAACGTCTGCTGCTTAAGGTCTCTAATCTACAATGAGGACAGAGTGCTGGCAAAGTCCATGTGCTGTTAGGCTCCCAGAACCCCTGTAGTTGAAGCCATCGCTCACCATCCCAGAATTCACATTTTTCTGGATTGCTGCTTTGGTGACCAAGCCAATTATTAAATGCCTTCCAGTGAGACAACATTTTTCTCGCACAAAGCATGTCTGCACTTTTAAACCAGTTCTTCACTTTTATGCTGATGCCTAGGTAGTAGCATTTTAGGTAGCCTTTCTTTCCACAGTGAATGCATAGGTCATCCGTATTCTCCAGGACACTGTACTTTCCAATGTAAACAAATTTCTTAGTAGTTTTCCCATTTCTTGTTTGTTCCTTCTTACTTCGACATATGCAAATGCAAAAATAATTTGGCATCTTCATACCCTTCTTCTTTTAACAGTTTCCGCACTGCGTTCCAGTTTTTTGGCCACAGGGTTAGCACAATTTCACGATCTATATTTTTACTGTTATTGCTGGCTAACAAAACAGTTTTTCCATAATTTAAAATTTCCTCAAACGTTTGGCAAGAAGATCCACTTTCCTTTACAATCCTAAGAGCATCTAGAACGACATTAACCACTAATTTCCGCAAAGGGTAGGGTTCCTTTTCTTCAAGTTTGCCTGTGGCACCTTGCTCTATTCCTGCTCTTGGCAAGTTAACATGACCATTATCTTCACATACATCGTTTTAGTTAATGCTGTCATATTGCATACCTTCCATATCTTCATGTTCCTCCTCATCAGAGAGACTATTATCAGTGGGGCTGAGAGTAGGTACAAGTAACGGTTCGCAAAACAGTTTGACTTTCTTTCCAGTGCCTACGTTCGGTGCCTCTATCCACTGCTCGTCCATTGCAGCTTAAACAAGGGCATTGAACATGCCGATATAACTCATCACTGCAACAGCATGATGTGATGCTGCTTCTTGTCCATTGCCATTCGTGTAATGTGCACAAATTTACCGCCACATTGCTTTTGTGAAAAATGTCCGCTGTCCTAAAAACAGAATGACCTCAGTGCACAACCACGCTTTTTGGGTGGGAAGCCACAGCCAATTAGTTGATGCCTTTCTCAAGACGGGCCAATCACGAGCCGTAAACGGTGTTATAAACTCCATGCTTAACAGATTGGCGCCCTTTTCTCTTCATTGCGTAGTGCAGCTCGGAATCCTTACCATAAAAGATGGCTGAGAAAGAAATAACCTCAGAAGAAATAAACAAAATGTTATCCCAGCTCTTCGGCGAAGATATCGCCAAAGCTTTCCAAGGTAAGCTTGTGAAATGCTGATGCCCGCGGTCGTCTTGCAGTTAGAAGTAAATCGTTTTCACTGTTGATGTTATCTATTCTGGCGACAGATGAAGAAATTAACTGCCCTCTCACGATTACTGACCTCCTGGAAAGAGATGGAGACTCCAATACCTTTGTTGGACTTGGATTAACATATGGAAAAGCGCTTCGATTCAAAAGAGAGTTTGAAAAACTGATGCAGCGATCGCAACGAGAGAAGGGTAGAAACGTCCAGACAACAGCGCCACCGCCAAGTGCTAAGCCTTCAGTGGGCGATCTCGCATCCTTTTGCCCAGAGCTAGGGCGTTTGTATCTTTCAAAGTGAGTGTTTTATACTTAGATAACCTTGAATTATTGTTAAGTGGAAACGTTACATAAGTTAATGTCTCAATTATGCAATGGAAAAACGTTTGCAAAAACGTAACCCTTCCCTGGAAAATATTATGGCCAAAACTCGAGCTCGCAGAATTTGTCACTTAAACTATAACTACTCCAGTTCATCGTAGTTTTGTTTCTCAGGTTACCTTTATACTTTTTGTTGTATTATTTACTGCACACTTAGCTTTTTGCTCATTAACATCCACCTTTTGATCAACTGGGGCCAGGGGTATAAATTTCGGAAGCTGGTTTATATTGAGTTGTACCATATTTGTGATTTAGTTTGGCTTCTCAAGCAATATTGAATTCAGTCTGATGATACTTTAAGTGCTGAACTGTTGTGAATGAATGCAGTCTTATTCAAGGGCAGAGCTCTTTAGCAAATTTTGGTCTCATGTGGTGCTTAATAAGGGGAAGTGCTTAATAGAGTAGATTCAGTATTCATTATGGAAATATGAAAGATAGGACTGCAGCATAATGAAGCATTTCTGAAATTGAAATAGTGCTAAAAAATGCAACATTATTTCTTTTAATTGGTTTAGCAAAATAAGCTAATTTACTGCATGCTTCTGTTAAACTGCCGGAAGTAAATCAGGCAAAGGCTGACGAGAAAGGCAACTTTTCTCCTGATAATTCTGCGGTGGGCATTGAAATGCTGTTTTTAGCATTTTATGATGGAAAATGTTTGTTAGGTTTACAGAAACATTGTTTTTAAAGACTTGAGTCTCCATCTCATAGCTGTTAAATTTTCATGATTTTTGATTAAAAAACCCCACTGTGCAGCTCAAATGAGAGGCCCGTTTGCCATCTTCATAAATTTGGCAACTTGTATAGTTTAGTTTGTGTTGAAAAAGCTGCAGTATCAGTCAGCTTGAATATATGTAGACACCAACAGCACTTCTAGAGGAGTAAAATTGTTCTTTTTAAAACCTTCTTGGAAAGACGTTTCAATTATTGTGAGTGAATGTTCGGATAAGTTGTCATTATAAGCCAGTCGATCTAATAATGGCTGTACTTTTTTGTTTTTAGGATGGGGATGACCGTTCATTATGCTCCACTGATACTGTGATATTAAGTAATGGTTTTTCAGACAATGAGCCAGATAAAGCCTTTGATGAGGAATCATTATTATCTAAACCAGCTCCTGACAGCAAGATAACCAAAAAGTCAGCGATGGTGATAATAAAGTCAGTGACTGGGGTGAATTCCAGACCGGGAGGAGCATGTTTTAAACTATTGAGAGGGAGGTTCCAGGTTCAGTTCAAGAGCCTGACAGCACTCACCGCATCACAGATAATGGAGGTTACAGCGAGAAAGCTGATTACTCACAAATATGTTTCATTCAAACATGGAGTCAGCTATGGAGATGTAAAGAATGCTGACATAACTGTTCACAGAGAAAAAACCTGTAAAGTTCGCAATTATATGTATATTGATCCTGTATGTCCATGTAACAACTGTGTGCAACAGAGGATTCATATTGCATGTTCAAAGATGCTGTTTTTTGTAAACCACGATGTTTTGAATTGACATTGACTTAGAGAGACTTTTTTGGTAGCACAGAGATAATAACTAGGCTAACTGGGTGCATTGTTAAAAGTTTCGTTGGATATGTAAAACAAGTGAAACGAGAAAGGAATTTCCACTCTTGAAAAATGCTTAACTCTAATACTTTTGGTGTTAATAAATACCTCTCTGGTAACAATACTGACACAGAAAATTCTAATTTTTGTGGAAATAGTAGGCTAACAAATTAATCCATTCTTGTGAAAATAACCCAGATAATCCCCATTTTATGGAAACATTGGAATAGGTAAATGCCATCCTTGTGAAAACAATGAGACAGGAAAGTCCTGTTCTTGGGAAAATAATGGGAAGGGAGAATCCCGGGTTATGGAATTTGTTGGGACAGCAGAATGCCAATTTAGGGAAATTGTACGGACTGAAAATTTCCATGTTTGGGAAATTGTTGGGACAGCAGAATCACAGTTTGGAGAATTGATGGGACCAACAGATTCTCATTTTGGGAAAATATTGGGTTGTTATTAAACCCACAAATGGGAAAATACTGGGACATCGTTTCCCAGCATTAGGTTCTACATGTGATTTCTTTGACCTGAAAATGGGTAACACACTTGTTTATATATTTGTGGTATGGCAAGTTACTCGAGTCACTCAAGTCTATAAAACCCAAAAATGCAACTTAAATATGCATGTCCTACCTGCAATGACTGATCAGTATTTCTGCAGAAGCTAAGAACACGTTTTACACTGAATGGCCCGTTTAATATGAGAAGACGTGCCTTAAATAACTTGCTGGAAACCGCTGTGAATTCAGAGTATCACATCACGTTTTAGCTGGTTTTAGAAATATGATCTTGCTCGAATCGTATTTTTTTCCTTTGTTTTGATGTAGGTCCAGCAACAAGACATTATCTGCAAAAGACTGTAGGAAAAAATATAAAACCAAAGGAGGTTATGAACGACACAGAATTTTGAAACATAGCAGTCTTTACGAAGGATCTAGTCAGCCTTTGAGCGTCAACCTACTCGCTGAAGTTGTGGCTTCCGCAATCAGGAAAATAAATGAAGCTGAAGTGTTTACAGGAAGCTTGAGGGATGAACTAAGCAAGCACTCTTTTCAGCAGCCAGAGGAAGGAAGTTTGAATTCACTATCATAAAATCAATGTACAATGGGTTTTTAAAGAATGACTTGGATAAGTCTTATCAGGATTATTATACAACAGTTCCTGTGAAGTCTACACAGTTCTTCACTGGACTGTCAAGGAATGCTGCCACATTATTGTCAACCAAAGTTGCCGACTGCCTCATTGCATACTGCAAGAGGAGCAAGAACTCTGGTGACAATAGTAATCCCACCACTACAGTATTATCTGAGAGGGTAAGGGCTGGCTTGCAATGCCTAGGAGGTTATGTGCTGCACAATTTGTACAAGAAACATGCAAGAACCGGTACTGTGAATAGCCATCAAGCTATGGCAATACTAAAGGCTGGCAAACTTGATTATATCAATAATTCAAATCAAAATCTGATTGCAAGTTTGAACTGTGGTGGGCTATGGTCAATTACAGAGCCGGCTCAGAAGATTTTTGTAATAGCAGAATATTACTTCCGCCAGCTAGCTCCAAAAGTGGCTTCACAAGGAATTGACATCGTTACAATAACTCTTAAGGCTACTAGTGATAGTGATGTTCTTTCTAACTATGGACTGATCATAACTTATGCAGAAATCAAGCCAGCCAGACAGCTTGCTGTCGTGACTCTTCCGAGGCATGTTGACTGTCGGTAAAGCCCCGAATCGCAGTTTCTTCTTCGTAATTTTTTTGCAGAGTGAACTAAATGGACACATAAAAATGGAATGAAGAAATATAAACGCTACAGCTTGCAGCAACAACTAGGATTTGGAAACAACGAACGAACGAACTCAACTGTACGACCTGTGCTAATGATTGTGGTTTTTTGTTGTGAATGTGTGAAAACGTATCTCTACAGTTTGACAGAAAATAAAGCGATACTTACATATTTCAGTATCCACGGGTTTGAAGTGCTTCTCGGAAGCGAACACTTTGTCGTTTTTTATCTGCGCCCTGAAATCCTGGTCGATTTTTGCGTGCTTTCGTTACTTCTCCGAGCCAGTCGTTGCGCTCTGATTTTCGATAAGCCTCGTCTTTCGCGACAGGCAGCTTAAAAATTCCTATTCTCTTCGATATTCTGCACGATTCGCAGCCAAAAACGGTGCAGTTGACCCCTGGCATCACTTACGAATCTTCTTCACATAATATTTCAGTTAAATCATTTCTAGATCATCCGTGAAAAAAGAATAAACTCGCGCAAACTCGAAGCAAAGCTACTCGCTGCTCGCCATTTTGATATTCTGTGCACCACCGCGGTCACGTGACATGCCATAAACCAAACAAAGAGTTTCCTCTAAAAGTCCCCCGGCTTTCATAACGGATCTCCCTCTACTACGGTGGCCCACATGGGTAACACAAAAATATATATTCCAGTACAAGAATATAAATTATTCGACTACAACAATATATATTCCAGTACAATATATATTCGAGTACGATAATATGCATTCCAGTACAAAAATATTTTATTCATGATCCAAAGACTAGTTGAAAAGTCTCCAAGCAGGCTGAATTTTCCTGCAAATCATTTATGTCTTGTCACTTTGCTTTTAAGACTATATGGACGTTGGAAATTAAAAATCATATCACTAGTAAGCTGTAAATATGTCAGGTATTCAAATATTTCCCGGGCACTAGACTTCACGATTCTGTATTT
>NC_090871.1:56727079-56792079 GCF_036669935.1 Montipora foliosa
TTCATAAGAAAAAGATATTAGTAAATTGAATGAACGACTTACCAGTGTTGGTCCAGACCGAAACGGATGCTTTTGAAAAGCGAAAGTTTTTTCACTTACTTACTTCCTCGATGTGCAAGGAAAGAATTCTTGGATTTCACATGACGTCACGGTCGCCATGTTGGTGTCCCCAAACAATGAAATGGCGGCCATGTTGGAGTCCCGATCCAATCCTCCAGGAATTGAAAGCTAACGTCTTCTTTTGTTTTCGTTGAAAAACATGGCTGTTGATCACGTGAGTGAAACCCAAGAATAGAGGATAATATAGTTCGATCAAACGACAGAGAAATAACTTCCTACACCCAGCAAGCTAATATTTTTTTACTAAGTACTTTGCAATGTTCCTCTTTAAAACCTTTTGAGCAGGAATAATGAATCCGCCCGGAAAAGAAATTAAGGGACATAAATACATTTGGATCATTAGGGTAAGTCATTCGCAACTGATCATGAGTGACGGTGATCACTTCAGAAAATAAACATATACATGTAAGGAGTTCTGTCATAGTCACTGGCTTGATCCAAACTGAGTAAAAAGAGAAAACAACGAAAAGTAACGCAAAAGTCATCAGGACTGTTTTATCACACATCAATTACTTGTTCGTGTTATTAAGAAATGAGTAACAGTGAGCAACTTACCAACACGGATGCTAATCGATGCTCGGTCCTCGACGACAAGAAATGACTGCAAAATTTGATGATTTAATGTGTTCATGTGGTTATCCACGCGCATGCATTATCGAATCTTGTACGAAAAGTTTTAACTTTCATAACAAAGATCATTTATGCCTAGTATGCAAAAAAAGGTGGACTGGAGCGGAAAGCTGAAACGTTCTCAAGAGAACTAACAAATGGAGCAGCAAGGAGAAGAAGTCATTTCATTCTCGAGCAAACGTCGCAACTGATCAGTGAGGCCGTTCACGTTGAACACGGATCGAGGTGCGATGACTGTTGCATTGCTCCGAACAACTCAAGCAATGGTTTCGTTCAGCGAGGTTCAAATTTGTAATGAGAACGCATACATTATACCAGGCTCGGGTCTTGCTTAGCTTTATAAGTAAGACTTCAAAGCGAGTAGACATTAAGGGTTTGTTATGGCTAAAACTGATTGAATGCACTCGTAATCGTCATTTGCTTTGTGACACCCTCAATTTTGAATATAAGCGGATTCAAAAACTAAACCCTTCTCTGTTCAGGAACAAATCAAGATACATCATTTACTTACTTTCTCGATGTGCAAGGAAAGAATGCGCTTGTGCTTGCGTCGCGAGTGAAAACCAGGCTTAACGAATTTGAAACTCACCGTTTGCAGCATGAACAAGATAAATCAGTGAAAGAATGGTAACGATCCCAATCACATTAGTCCACATTTTAACCACAGCACTGCAGAGCTGTCCGTATCTCCCCATCCCCCAAAGCAAAAGATCTGCTCCTAGGTTCCTTTCCAAGCCGATGGATATTCAACCTTGTCTCCTTGCAGCAGGAGAGTCATGTGAGGCCGTCGGCCATTATTATGATCACAATTCTCGGTTTTCACATGACGTCACGACCGCCATGTTGGTGCCCCTAAACAAAGAAAAGGCGGCCATGTTGGTGCCCCGACCAAATCCTCCGGGAATTTAACTATATTATTATGCAAACGCTTCCTTATGTTTTCGTTGAAAAACATGGCTGTTGATCACGTGAGTGAAAACCAGCAATTAGGAAACGTTCAGTCATTCTCGGTTAAGAGAAGAGCTCTGGGGTCGAGATTGACGTTCAGTTGAATATAAAAATTGCGCGCGCACTTAAGGTCTCGGTAAAGGAAAATGAGGCGTCCGCGGAAAAATCAAATTGTCGAACGCTATTTTTTGTATAGGGTCAAACTATACATCATGTTAAAGCTATATATCATATTAAAGCTAGTGGCGTTTCTTCGGCAGGGACGTTTGCGAGAACTACCGCAAATTACTTTTTGTAATTTTACAATTCAAGCGGTAAAAATAAAGAAAATCCTAAAATTATGATGAATGAATGATAATCCTATAATATTACTAATCTTAAAAGTAACAAAACAGGAAACCCAAGCCGAAAAGAAAATACTTTCAAAAGTGACTTCGGCGTGCCTTCGCGTGATCTCCACTTCAGCGTCGCTGTTAATTTACTTTTCTAGCTCTTCCCATTCCCTGTACGAAGTATTCTGCCCATAATTTATCATATCACATCAAGGCATAAGACGGCCATTATGAGAATGAGAATAAAATGCAATTCTGAAAAGACTTCCGCCCTTGTAACAATTTAGCCTGCACAAAGGCTCTCCGTGCGTCGAATGGCGCGCGATTAACAGCTGGAGTTCATGTCTGCCTGCTCTTCAAAGCGAGTCTAAGTGCGAAGTATTTGTGATGATAATTAGTTCTACTTTACATATGAATGAAAACTAATTTGCTTAAGAAAAACTTCGCACTTAGACTCGCTTTGATGAGGAGGCAAAGATGAACTCGGAAATGGCCTATAGACCGCTCGCCATTCGACGCACGGATAACCTGACTGTGTGAAGGCTAGTAACAATTTGTCTCTAACCATGTGAGCAATACACAGGCAGTCAAAGTATGGCCGTCGAAAAGATTTCCACGGCAATAGATTTAAGATTGTTGAACACCCGAATTCTCACCAAAAAAGCCGAACCTTTAATATTGCAAGAGCGTACTGCTACCTTCCTGTGTGGTTATCTTACCGAGGGATTTTTTAAATCGTTGGTTTCGTGATTTCACTTCGGTGATATGCAGAGCACCGCCAATATATTTGATTTGAGCGAGTTAATTACTTTGGCCAATCAAAAAGGACGGAGGCAATCCAGTAAACCAATCAAAATTCGAAATAATTACACGTAGCCGACACAAAGCGCGGGAAAATGTGCATGCGCGAGCTATGATTGGTTTTGGTTTCACTTCTGATTGGTTAAAAAAGTGGCGCGAGAACATCGAACCAATCACTGAGTGAAGTAATGCAAAACCAAAGTAATGACACTCAATTGAAAACCGCTCTAAAATGCGTTTTATCGACATATAATACTCTCATTGCATTAGGGTTTTCATTACAAATACCTTCTGAACAAAACGCGAGTCGTTAACTGTGCACTGACAGACTAACACGACCTGTGTTTTCCTGGAAACTCGACTTCAGCGCAAACTTCACATTAACGAAATCTTTGCTGTCGAGTTTGCACTTGCTCGCAGAGGGCATCATGCCATTTACAAATTGACTTTGGGAGCTACGCAATTGCAAAAATTGCGTTCATAAATGCGAGGACCATAGCTTTACTTGATTTCATACCCGCAGTTCATATATGATCCATATCATACATCATTTCATCATTGATTCATTCCTCACGGGAACATTAGAACCCACAAATGACCAGCTCCCAACGTCAGTGGTTTCATAGCTCAGTTGGTTAGAGCGTCGCACCGGTATTGCGAGGTCACGGGTTCAAACCCCGTTGAAGTCCTGAATTTTTCAGGCTTCTCTACGCAATTGCAAAAATCGCGTTCGTAACTGCGATGATCGTAGCTTTCATTGACTTTTTAAAGGTAAAAAGAACTTGTTAAACTTCATTAAATCTTCAATTTCAAACCTTTTAGCTTTGATAACGAGCCAGGTATTAGCAATCAAACCCCGATAAATTCTTGGGTTGCAAAGGCACTAATAATCCAATATTCTTTTTCGGACTTTCAAAGAGAGATAATCTGGTATATCGGGTGCAATTTGTTTCGAAAGCTCATTATGCAACGCACTTTCAATAGATGGTTTTCAACCAATCTCTAGAGACACAGATAACAATGCTGCAATGTACAATAGATCTAATCAGCCCACTCAATGTTGTAACCAATTCAAATCTCCCGGGGTTAAGATTCTTTGTGTATTGTATTTACCTGGAACAAAACGTGTTATTCCCATAGGGTTTGAAATGGGTACAACATAGACCTTATTCCAAAATGGCCGTCATTTAAATATTCTTTTGTTTTTATTCAAATTAGCCCTTGATGCCTCGTTCTTGAGCTGAAAATTCAAAAGAATATTTTGCCTTGAAAGAGGCATCAAGGTCTAATTTGAGTAAAAACAGAAGAATATCTAAATGGCGGCCATTTTGGAATAAGGTGTATTGAATTAGCCGTTTCAATAGTGTTTTCACGTGACGTCACAGCGGCCATGTTGGTGTTCCTAAACAATGGTATGGCTGCCATGTTGGTGTACCCAACTATACCTTCGGGAATTGAGCTCTATCGTCATTGCATGTTGTCTTTCGTTTCGGTAGAAAGACAAGGTTACTGATCACGTGAGTGAAAACACTACAGCGGGTGGACGAACAAAAGGAGCTTATGAAAGATATTTCGTATTCGTCCAACATGGCGGCGATGACGTAACATGAAAACCACCCATATTCAACTTTATTTTCGGCTGATTGATTATAAAACTATAGCCTTCTACTGATGAGGCAAAAAAATGTATACAAAGATACCCCATTAGCTAGTTTACCTGCATGGAAAAGGAACCCTTTAAAAAATTCAAGAGATGCACAAAATTCTCTCAACTTTAAATGCTTTTATTTGACCTACAAAAGCCGCCAGTGGCGGTGAACGGCCATGCAAAATATAGTTTCTGCCTTTCGTCAACTTTCAAATCTTCATTTACTGCTGAGGACATTTAAAGAAATCTCTTCGGCATTGGCTTTATTACATTTTCACCTTTTTTTTTTCTTCACTTGGTGTTAAAGTTTTTTTGAAGGGAATGAGAATATAAAGAATATCAAACGATACGATAATTTGTCTTTTAACTTTTTTTTCTTTTAAATTCTTGTTCTTTTACGAATCTTGGGTACGATCGTGAAGTGAGTACTTAAAATCACTGAAGAAAATAACTTAATTTCATCGCACATGGCCCATGAAGCCACAGCAAAAAAAAATACCCTACAATCACTAATTTACTTAAAGAAAAATAATTCCCTAGTTAACAGTGATTTACTTTTGCAACCGGTCTTGAAAAACCACAATCAAACCCACCACCGATTGTGCACAGAACTGTGGAGATAACACTTCCACTGAGGAAAGTCACCAAAACACAAATACATGAACATGAGTGTCAACTAGAATCTATTCTTCAATTCTGTTCGTTAATCCCCCTCAGAAGGGAGATGATGTCTGCAATGACATTAGCGCCGCGACGGACCCCAGGCAGTCGGGCGTGGAACAGCAGCAGAGCTGCCAATGCATGGGAAGTCGGCAATGTTGCTGGTATCTGGGGGCAGCGGCTTGTCTTGGGTGCTTGGTTCAGATTGAGCCCGCTGCGGTTTCCTGCCAGCGTCCGCCTTCTGAATGTTGTCCCAGGGAGCATCACGGACCACGAAACCAACGGGAGTGCTCTGTTTGCTCGGTGGGTTCAAATAGTGGTTCACTAAGTCGTGCTGCTCCATTTCTTCACGTACATCCTGCATCTGGAAGAAAAAAGAACAAGACAAGCGGTTAACACTTATAGAGTGGTTTCCAAATGAGTCACAAAAACCAGACCACCACCAACAACATTTGGCCGGCAAATCATAGCAAACGCAGAGAATCAAATAAGCCACTTATAACAAGGCAAAATGAAATGTATAAAGCCCACTCATAATCGCGGGAAAACAACAAGTGGCGCGAGCTTTTTCTGAGCCAACCGCCAAGCACAATGAAACAAACCCATAGTAACGCTAAATCCTCTCACAGAATTGAAAACTGCCTTAGTTTACTAAAATATAGTTTCAAGCTGAAACCGGCGTGCTCAAAAATATCATCGCTTGAAACGAATCATATGGAAGTGAAACCTTCAAGAAGATCCACGAGCTTCAAAAACGAACTGCAAGGGATGAGGATCAGTTCCGCAAAGCGTTTTCCAATTGTAAATCCATCTTGTCCCTGATTTTAATGGTAGGACATGGATTAAGGAAGCGATATCTTGAAAGTTTCGGCCGAGCAAAATATTGACTGCGAATTGTAAAAGAATTTCACTCCGGTCGCTTTCATTTTGCGAAACTGCCGAAAAACAGTTGTCGACGTTGCCAAATCTCAGAATGTGAACTTCACTTTGACAATAAAAAAACATGGTTAATACAAAAACAGTACACCACTTACATATTCCTCTTCCAGCAGCAAAAGTTGGTCTCTAGCTTCCTCCACGTTCTCCTCAGAACCAGAAATGACGACTGGATCTGAAGTGTTGAGTGAAGGGAACCGGATGTCGACCTTGTAAGTTTCCATGAATCTGCGTATGGCACGTCCCTTCGCGCCAATCAAACGGCGATGCACGCGCGGATCGATGGGCACCTCCACGCTAACTTGGTCTTCCTGTGAAAGAAAAACGGCGAGCCAGCGTTACAACTCTGCAAGGACTTATTCCGAGAAGGTGTCTAAGTTCGACTTCGTTATGTCATTGGAATAAAAGGAAAACACTGATACTGAAGGTGGGGGTTGCCCGTTGAAATTCTGCACATTAATAGAAAAAAGCATACAGTCATTTGACGTACGACCGACTTGGTGAGAGAATTACGTTTCTTGTGTCGTTGCAAACTGCTTTGCAAAGCAAAAGAAAATAAAAACAGGTAAAGTAACAATCAGGGATAGGCACAAGTTTTTCGTTGCAAAAACAACGTGTACGGCACAAAGTGAAATCAAGTTAAAGGGAAAAAGCCATTAAGTATTATCAGAAACCCATGAGAGCTGAAACGTGTAATGGCCCCTTGTGTGCTGGGAAACAAGCTTCTGAATATTCAATTTGCTAAGTACCAGAACAAAAGAGAAACATTCAACCAATCAGTTCGCAAGAACACCGTTACGCAATACCACCAATGTTCTCTCGCGAAATTAACTGGAGCGAGGGGTTTCCAAATATGGTACTTAGCACTGAATATTCGGAAGCTGTGAACGCGCGTTACACGTTTCAACCCTTATGGGTTTCTGGTATTATGTTTGCTACAGATGGCGAGATTTAACAACGAATAATAAATAATCTTTGGTATATTCAAGCTCATTTGTATGAAGAATTGTCTTCAGCGCAGTTTTGCAGTTTGGGCCACAAATTAAAATAACTCAGTCTAAACCAAATAATTTTCGTTGCCAAGTTAAGGTGATTCCCTGGTTTTGCGTTGCGCGGTTATTAATTAAACCCTTTAAATTAAATTAATTAATTTCATATTTTTGTGCTGAGAACGGTGTCTTATGGAGTAGTAAAAAATCAGCAAAAATCTCTGGCCAGAGCCATTACCAGTGGAAGAGATCACACTCAAGTTAAATCTATTTTGGACTGTCAAGTACCTAGGTTCGTACGTGAATGACTCATTGAATGACACCAAGCTCTGCATCATATGGGTTACATTTATAAAATCGAGCTAAATTTGTCCAACATTGTGGATGCGCGGCAATAGGCATTTTGCAACAATTCGTCACGTGACCTTTTTTCCATAAACAAGATGATTCTGCTGGTTTCATGAAATTATTTTTCCAGAAATAAAAACAGCAGCTCAAAATATGGTACCATGCCGATTTTCCAAAGTATATCGTTTAAACTGGCGTTGTTACAGTTGAAAGAATTTATAAGGTTTTGTACGGGAAAAGGACGCTTTGCCTGTTGTCAGCTTGGTCCTGGCATTTGCTTGCTTTACGTACCCTGTGCAGCACATCAAAAGCGAAGTGACGAAGCGGGGAAAAATGTTTGTTGCAGGTGGGAACATTGTACAGTAGATAGTACGCGCGCTGGGATTGGCTGATTAAGCGGGTCGTATTCTATAGTGGCCCGCTGTACGGTCCGCTAAATTTGAAATTTTGATAAAACTGTAACATTCTCTTGCGACTTTTTAATGTCGTTTATGTGACGTAAAACTGCTTCACTCTTGCAAGCAACGATTTCAAAAAGCCAGGAGGATTTATCTGTTTTTCGGATTTTGACGCGGCAATCGTTGTGGAAATTCCACTTGAATTCAACTAATTTCCTTTCCCGCACGCCTCATTATCTTACAGATATAATAAATACCTTACTAGCCTCGTTGTCAACTTAACTATCTTACTAAGCTCGTTTTCAACGGGAACTTCCAGTACGGACCTCGAACTCGGTTAGTAAAGAGGTATCATTTTCCGTTGCAAACATTTTTGCATTTATACTCCTAAAAAAATTGTATTTTGCGGAGTTGTTTGTGACGTCAAGTGAAGAGTCGACCCAAGCCTCTCGTAAGTCGGTCGCTGGTCCCAATGACCATTCCTTTTGCTTACTTTACTAAATCTGTGCGACAACGCAAAATTGGTAAAATACGCTGCTTTTCGCTAACAAAAATACCCGAGTCTTGGTGAACTCTGGCTCATTCATTAAACAATGTGCCAGCTGGAATTTGACAGGAGCCTGTTCATGGCTGGACATAAACTGTAGATGACAAAACCAAAGAAAAAAACCTCACCAACTCTCGAACAATCCTTAAGATGGCTTCCTTGGCGGCCTCACAATTGTGCTCATAGCCCGTCAGGATGATCCTATCAGCATCAGCATCGGCATCGGCGGAAACAGGAGGAAACTGAATTTGCACCCCGTGATCCATGCGGATTTTCTGAATAACTTGCCCTTTTCGGCCAATGATCTTGGGGTGGTAAGAATTGGCAATAGTAATCTCCATCTTGAAATTCCGCAATTGCTATGGAATTAGAGACAACAGTGAGGTATAAGCCAGTGTTATAATTAGTAAGACGGGGCAACTCTAAAGAATGGGAGGGGGAATATACCTATCGAATGGTAATTCGTAGTACTAGAAAATCCCAAGAAATTCCTGCTATGGAAATGAACCCATACAAGAAGAGAAAATCTCTGAAACCGGGTGGGAATTGAACCCACTACCTTCGGGTTAGAAATTCAGGAAAAGGCTTAAAGAAATGTCCAAAGTTCATTTTTAACTACGGATATCGAGGAATTGTTCTTTTGATTTAGAAGGAATTCACTTCAAAGTCCCAGAAGACTTTGCTTTAATTGTTCTGCTTAGATAATGAAGACGTCACTATCAGATAAAAGTAAGAAGTTTTTTTTTTTCCCAATCTTTTTTTCTTTCCCATCTTTTTTTCTTTCCTATCTTTCCTATAGTGTCCTAATGAAAAAGTGAAGAAACCTACCCGGTCCTCATTCTCTGCCTCAATCTCAGCCACCTTCTGCTGCAGGGCCTCAATGGCCTTATTCACCTTGGGGCGTGTACCCACAATGGTGACCTGGTCACATTCTTCTCTGGAAGGAGGTATGGTGATATTGACGTCACATTCGTCCATCATCTGCCGGACATTGACCCCCTTGGCGCCAATAATGAAGCGGTGATAATCGAATGGGATATTGATGACCTCGGTGACGGGAACAAGATCCTGGTATACAAAATATAGTGCGACGGTGAGGATACGTCACAAACCGACAGTTTCATTGTGTGTAAAGATTTAAATACTTGCTCAAGTAATGGTGAATATACACACTCCAAGCACATCTTTGTAAAGAGATGTAGGAAAATCTTTGTCAACGTTTCACGTGGAGTATATATTGTACTTTATCCACTGGAAAAAGTTATCCGGCGTAGCGACCAGTGACCCGTTTCCCGAAAGTTCAAAACGTTTCGGGTCTTCTTCGGGTGTCACAATTCTAACTGTATTGTGAAAACGGAGAAGTTTTTTTTAAGTCGTAAAACCTCACAATAATTTTGCTTTTTGGTATCTTGACAACATGTTATAAGAGCAGCATATCAAAACAAGCGGATGGCAATTTCATAAATGGCCTTTCCGGCACGAAACGTTATCGGGAATCTCGAGAAACTGGCCCCTGGTTGATGGACAATAGACCAATTCGGCTAACTCAATGTTGTACCCAATTCAAATCTTTTGGGAATAAAACGTTTTGTTCCAAGTATTTCCATCTCATTTAAATGTGAATGCTTCATTGTCATGCAAATTCAACACACAAAGAATCTTAACCCCGAGAGATTTGAATTGGGTACAACACTGAGTTAGCCGAATTGGTCTATGAATTGACCTACTACAAGAAAACAGTAGGGAGCCTAAAGTGCTGCGGTCAAAAATCACTCATCGTTTTTCTTCACATTTTTAAAGCCCTTGCGCTGAGTACTCGAAATGCAAGATTTTATGCAATCGTTTTAAGAGGAACTGTTTTATTTTGACAGCAATTTTTTTCATTTAGCGGTCCGCCATTACTTGGTGTGGTTCTGACAAATAAGCCCTCAGAGAGCTGGATCGAGGAGAAAGTGACGTCATTCACTCACTAGCTTAAAAATGCAGTGAATTTGACAATCAGAGGCCAGTTGTTCCAAAGCCGATTAACGCTAATCCCAGATTAAAAGTTTACCAAGGAGTTTAATTCTCTAATCCCAAATGTTGTAAAACGCTGATATTTGGCAAAATTTTACATTGAAGGAGTCAATCTTGAAAAGAAAAAATAACCAAATTAAACTCTCAATGAAAAGTTGAAAAAATTAAACCAAAGCTTACGCTTATCCTGGATTAAGTTAATCGGCTCTGGAACAACCGGGCCCTGAAAGCCAAGTACTCTCGTGTTGCGCACTAATTAAGCCGCATTCACACACTTCATTTTTAAGCTGGTGAGTAAATGACGTCACTTTCTACGCGATCCAAATCGCTGATAGCACTGAAAATAACCTGGCCTGAGTAGTGCGAAGGGGTGGATAGCGTTTTCCACCTTCTGAACAAGCGAGTCCTGCAAGGAAGTTTTGTTGAGAATAGGATAAAACTTATTTACCTAATCGAACTTTCGTTTTCAAGATAATCTCTGCTCAAAACCTATTTGCCAAGGGAAAAAATAACAAACAGAGCGAACATACCAACAAAGCTTGCTTGGCAGCCTCAGCGTTGTCCTTGGGACCAATGATGGTAATCACATCGCACTTGCGAGGGCTTGCAGGAGGAGAAGTAGGCTCGTCACCGTTTTCCTCCACAGGCGAGGAACTGCCGTTCATCATCCCTTGTCCTCTGTTGCCGGGGTCTCTGTCTGGAAACTTAATCTGAACATTGTGCTCTGACGTCACCTTCTGGACATTGACGCCCTTGGCTCCCATAATGTTACGATGATACTTCTGTGGAACAACACATTCTAAAGAGACCATGGATTCTAGCTCTGCGACGATTTCCAGGATCCTCTTCTTGGCACCTTCAATGCAATCTTTGGCTCCTTTGAGGACCACGCGGTCAGATTGTACGCCATTTCTTGGGAAGCTGACAACAACGCCTCCAAAATCTTCAGCAATGTCACGCAGTTTTTCTCCTCGCTTGGCAACAAAGTACTTGTGGTGCTTGGGGTCCACGTGCACTTCGCCTTCAACAATGTTGTCCTAAGCGTAAAAAATTGTAGAAAATTGCACAAAAAAACCTCTAAACCTTAGCATAAATCTTCTATGTATCTACCATAAGCCGTGTTTCCCCAACAAATAAGATTGAGCAAGATGAACCAAGCCTATGATATGATTGATTAGAACTAATACTAATAGTAATTTCGCAATTATAGTCGTTAGTCATTGGCGTCAACGGACTTCCAAATTTGGTCAACGCACGTCGGCAAAGAAATGTACCAAAATATAAAACGTGCGGGGCGTCGTTCGTAGAAACCTGCAGAGTATTGTCACTCACGTGACCAGCAACCTTGTTTTTCCACCGAAACAAAAGATAACATTTGCATGATAATAGAGATCAATTCCCGGAGGATAAGTTGGCCGACGTTCCATTGTTTGGGAAAACCAACATGGCTGCCGTGACGTCACGTGAAAACACTCCTTAGTTTTTGGAAGACCTTAGACAGCAATGACCAATACCAGGATGCTGACCAGCGGTTTTCGTTAAAACAATGGTGGGTACTTGGTGTCTCTTTCTATTGTTTCATTTTTTTTCAAACAAGGTATAAAACGTTCAGTAATTATTGTATTACCCTAACCTAACCCTAATCCTAACCCTGAAGGTTTTACCGTGTTTAGATAATTTTGTGCAATAGATAAGCACTAAATAACAAAATACGGTCAAGTATCTACCAAAACAATGGTTTGCTGCCGGTGCTCAGTCTCGCGGGTTCAGAAAACCTGGTTGTGGTCATTGCTATTTAAGGTTTTTCTTAGTTTTTGTCGTTCACGTAGAAGACGTCCCTGGACAAGGTCGCTAACAAAGCAGGCGAAACCGCACGAAGACTTCTTTATAATTAATTAAGTCTTTCCATACCAGATCTTTAATTGCTTTCAAAAGCTCTTGTTTAGCAGCTTCGACGCCTTCCTTCTTTCCAATTATTGTAATCAGTTCCTTGTCATCATCGCTTGGAGTCGGGAACACAATTCTCGCTCCAGTGCTCTCTCGTACTTTCTTGATGTTGGCTCCTCCTCGACCAATCAGAAAGCGGTGATGTTGAGGTTTGGCACGAATCTCTAATGTGAAACTGTTGATTTCCTGCGGCAAAAAGGATGAACTATGAAGTAACGATTTATACGAGTCTACATTGTGTAAATGTGTGCTAGTTACAAAAGAGCCATTTCGGAGTTGACTTCCTTTTGTCCTGTGATGTGAATTAAAAAGTCCTGGAACTTTGACTTCTTTTGTAAATTCAGTTAATAGGGAGTTAAAGACAAAGATAGGGAGTTAAAGGCAACGACAACGACACAGAGCAAGAATACGATTGGTTAAAAAAGGAAAAAAAACTCGTGCAGCACGAATTTCCGTGCATTTCTTTCCCGTACTCCACAAAACAACAACGTGAATTCCTTACATTTTTAGGTTTTGACGACAAAAGGTTCTGAGTTTCGACTTCTTTCCTTTCCGTGTAGCTAAGCAGCTTTAAATACCCGTAAAACGGAGCACTGATGGAGAGGGGGGAGTACAATGAGCGCACCGTCGACCTCAGGTTTGTCAGTTCAATTACTGTTACGAGTTATCGACGTTAAATATGGTTACTTTACTTTGAGCATACGACAACGAACTATCAGAAAGACGTGATCTTGAAGCGTTGAAAAAAAAAATTCTTATTTGTATGTAACGTCGTGCAGCTCGTGCGTTTTTCCACGCATGCAGCTTCGATCTCATTTTTGTCCATATTTATGCATAAAATAGACCAATTTCGATATATTAAAATTCAGTCCGAAACAAAAGGCATCATCTCGAGGCTCTGGGGAATAAATATAAGGATTTGTATGAGTTTATTTCCCAGAGCCTCGAGATGATGCCTTTTGTTTCGGACTGAATTTTAATATATCGAAATTGGTCTATTGGTGTCCGAAAATCCCCAGCTTTGTTCCAAGGAAAAGAGTTGCAAGTTACACGCTTCACGGTCACGTGCTTCTAGAATCATTCCTTTTCGATTTTTACTTTAAAACCGTCCGTTCCCATCCAGCTACAGGATAGTTCGCCCGTATTGTACAAAGTAAACAAGATGGAATAATCGCGAAAAACGTAAGGGATTTACCAAGGACAACTCCAATTTATGGTCGGAGTGCCAGGCGTCCAGCACCGTAACCAGCCACCAAGTCAATACATCAAGTTTCCACTAAAGCTATTGTTTACATATTTGTCCGTTTACGCGCGAATTTGCTTACAGCAAAAAAAAAACGACTTTAAGAGCAAATTGTAAACCATAGGTAACGGTATCTCTAAACTTTTCAGCTTTTTGGCTTCAATAACAAAAGAGATGTTGGCCATCGAAAACTGAGAAATTATTACAGCTTTAAGAACCAACACGCATGTTTCTCTCCTCGATTTCTATGTGATCGAGAAGATGCTAACAGGTAAGCAATAGACTCGCTCATATGAAAAACAATTCAGTCAAGGTAGAGATTCCTTTTAAAACTTGTTTTAGTAGAAATAAAATATCCAACCTTCTCATTTAAGATTTCCAGAAGCTGTTTCTTGGCCTTTTCAACATCATCCTTCGGTCCACGGATAAGAACTTTGTCACTGTTGCTACCTTCAGGTGGAAACTTGATGCTGACTCCGCCGCATTCATCCATAATAGAGCGAATGAGCCGGCCTTTGGCACCAATCACCGCATTGTGATGTTTATGTGGAATGCTTATCTCCATCTGAGTTACATTTGCCTGCAAAAATCAATTAATGCTAATTTTAAGTAATCGTTCTGACAGCATTGCTTCTGGTTTTGATGGCAATGGTGCTGGTTTTGATGGCAATGATGCTGGTTTGGATGGCAATAGTGCTGGTTTTGGAGAAGGAAAACCAAGGGGGTTTCATGAATTTTACAAACAAGGTGTCTCTGGAAAAAACAACCTTTCCTCAGGCGATTTGTTATAAAACGTTGGCCTGACCTTTTTTTTTTTTTTTTTAAGATTATCCTGATGCAACTTGTTACAATCTTGCTCCTCTGTCCATCCACACATTTTTCACGGCTGTTGCATTTCTTTAAATGTTGTTCTACAGTTTTATAGTGATTATCATTCAATTCAGGGTTACCACCACCACTCTACCATGAAAACAAAATTCCCCGACTTTTCCCTGACCAAAGGCAATCTTCCCTGACATAATCTTAAGATTTTCTAGTAATCCGAGAACAAGAAATGCAAGTTTAATAATCAGCCAGTTAAATAACAGTAAATTTTGCATTGATGCGCCTAACACACAAAGCATGTACGTGGATAGCAAGGAAACATCTTTTGGGTGGTTTTATATCAAGAAAATTTATCCAGATGAGAGAAATAAAACTTTCCCTGACTTTTGAGCTCTAGAGCGATATTCGACTAATCCACCAACCTTACTCCCTCCTTTACCAAATACTGTGTAACAACGTGATCAGTGAAATTATTCTGCCACAAAATAAGTTAAGATTAGTCCTACTTGAGGAGAAAACCAATTATCGCCAGTCTTACCTGCTCGTTTTGTATGGCAATAATACGATCACGAGCTGCTTCAACTTGAGCCTTGTGTCCAGTGATGACAATCACGTCACTGTCACTACCTTCAGATGGCAACTCAATCTTGGTATCAGTTTCCTCACGAATCTATGACACAAAAGTAAACAACATGGTCATTGGTACAATCGTTTTGAATAACAACATTTGAAGATTTGAAACAGGAACTGTTGCTTTTCAAAATAAAAATAACGATTTAAGACTTAATCTTTATCTGACTGGAAAATTTGGAGTTTTTCCAAGGCGAAGATCAGCTAAACATCGCTTCCCTTATGCAACAACAATTTTAACTCTAGGAGGTAAGCACAAAGAAATAGCGCACACAGTACCTTCTTGATGGTTGTGCCACCTCTGCCTATGACATTCTTGTGGAACTGTTTGAAGACTGGAACATCAACGCGGTAATTGGCAGCAATCTACAGTTAAGTAAATATAGATTACTTAATGGTTAATCAGCAGCAACAAATTTGCATCCATTGAAACAAGTGAATAAAAGTTGCACATATAAACCAAACATGAAGAAATTCGTTTATCATAAAAGCACCGAGATAACTCGATCCACGATCCACTCATTGCTAAATGACGCTGTCAGCAGATGATGCAAAAGTTAAAATATTTTGGTTACTAATAAAAAACTAACTGCTACGTTACTGGGCCGACAATATTTTTCACTTGTGACAAAAAGCAGAAAATTGGTTCTTGTCCACGATAAGGTGACGGCAACAGTTCAATACAGTGGTTGGATTCATTGTCTTTAATTTTAAGTTCTTTGAATGAACATTCTCTATTCACCCCTTACCAATTCTGAATTCATTTTCTTGAGCAAGGTGTATACACTGTCTACGTCTTCACGTGGTCCCCGCAAATTCACTATATCACTCTTCTTGCCAGCATCCGGGAAGGATATCTGTACTTCAGGGTATTTGTCACGAATCTCCCGGATTTTCTCTCCCTTTGTGCCAATGATTGCTCGATGGAAGCGCTGTTCAATGAGCACATCTTTAGTCTTCTCATTTTCCTGAAAGACAGAAAAAGGGTCTTCAACTGTCTCTACACCATAATTTTTTATGCACTGTAATATCTGTCAGGGTTGGACTTTATCAAATTGGCCACGCATTTTCCACCCAAGACCAGCAACCTGCAGAGACAGTCTGCAGTGTTTTTGAGCTTATCTCAAAAGCCAAAGCAAGACCTTCATTCAACATTTTCTTTATTTGCCCTCCAAAATTTCTCTTGAGACTTGTGGTCCCAAGAGAAAACAAAAACAATGCTTATGCAAAATTACAATAACATACAAAAACCACTCCCCATAGGGGCTTTTTAGGTGCAATGAAACAATGAACGAAATGACAGAGCACAACAACTACTGTTAAGAACCCCAACTGGCCGGAGACAAACCAGTTTGGCTATTTACAAGTGCGGCCGAGAAGTTGAACCAGGGACTACCAGGAACAAATTAAGTAATGATCCGTGTAAGGTGGATAGCAATTTCCTTTGTTATGCGGCAACGGGGCTTTCCCCAAATAGGAATGTTATCATTTTCACACAGAGAATGCATAAACCTACAGGAAGGCAGTTAACGCAATAAAATTCATTTACAGCCCACTTTGAAAGGGTGTTTTTTTGTGTTAAAAGATTTTGACCAATCACAAGAGTTGAAAACAAAAGCCAAGAAACGTTTACAATTTTACATGTTCCCCACATACGATTTCTGGGGAATTCATTTAAACTGAGACCAGATGAAAGATGGAAGACGGTTGGAAAGTACATGTAAGGATGAATATAATACTGCTTTATGAAGTTTTGTTAACCGTTTGCTGTTTAAGCCAATCAGAAGTAAGTACAGACAATAGAAAAGTTATCACCTTTTTGCATACCAATTGAATTCCAACATGTTCGTTGCCGTTGTTGCTATCTTAAACGACTGGTCAGAAGAGTCTTGCAATAGGGAACTCCCAATCTCAAGGCAAGTGTCCTAACAACTGCTTCCACATTTTGGAATGCAAACAAAGAGTATCGTATCTTTGAAATGGGCCTATTATTACAAGGGTTACCTAAGAGACGTGCATAACAAAGACTACCCCTTGTACATTTTCAAAAGATGCAAGAGTGTAACTAATGTCCTTATAAATACAGCACTTTCCACTCATTTATTCCAAGTGCCCGGACTGTGGGTGACCCTAACACTTCCAATAACATCAGTTTTATCGCTTGATAGGATGAGTCAGCATGCATCTGCTCACCAGTTTCTTCACCATCTGCAAAATTTCGTCTTTGGCCAGTGCAACTCCCTTTGGTGATCCTTCAATCCTCAAGATACTGCTGTGTTCAATGTTTGATGGGATCAAAATGGATGTTCCAGTTTCAGTCTTGATACGGTTCACTTGATTTTAAGAAAAAGAAAAGGAAAGTTCTCTTATTTCCGAGAAAACAGCATTGGAATGAATCTCTGTTAATTAATTTCGGTGTACGTACAGTCCCCATTTTTCTGCTTTAAAAACTCTACTAAAATTCTGGACTAAGTCAGTGACAAGATTTTGGTTCTGTTTTTATTTATCATGGTGAACAGCCAGCAAAATTGGTGGGACGGCTACAAAGACATCAAAATCTTAATTTTATCAAATAAGTCAATAAAGGACAAATTAGCACAGTGGGCAGCTTGTATGGCTTACGTTAAAGCACCAGCACTTTGTCAGAGACATTAGTCTACTCTTTTCTGACCTCCCAAAATGCTTTACTATACAGACTGAAGCTCTTTGAGAGATGAATGTAAAGCAGTGCAAGAACAGACATGGATGAGTTTAGAAAGTGACTCTATGTACATTCTCTCTGGCTCTGCCATTAGACAAAAAACTCTCAATTTTTGAAAACTGAAGCGACCTGTGCAGCAATAAAAGTATACTTCAGAATGAATTAATTTTTTCGCACACACTGCAGCAAAACCAACCATTTGCTCCATTCTTGCCAATGATGTGAGGATGATACTTGTGGTCCACAGTGATTTCTGCATAATCCATTGAAGCATCCTGCAAAGGAAAACAACAACTCACTTATACGGACGATGTTATTACGTCTCCAAACACTGTTTATTTGATTCAGCAATGGACCGACCACTGGAACAAAAGATCTTTTTGTTTTGACAGCTAATAAAGTTCTGTTTGATACAGAGAGAGTTTTAGTGTTATGTTTAGGTGAAATGGCACATCTGAAACTAACGTGCAAGAATCAGCTGAAACCTAACAAGTTTCTTTGATTTTTGGCAAAATGCAAATTTTGAAATTCAGCTTAACATAACTTGCAATTTGCGGTAAATGCAAGGCATTGCTGAATCCTCTCATAACAACAGGTGACATCAATTAACACTTTCTGTAGTAACTTCAATTTCCCTGAACTGCAGTAACCAAAATAATTTGGGACTTAAAGAAATTAGGAAAGGCTAAAATTGAGCCAGTTCTGGCAGGAGTCCTCGCACGAAGTTTGGGGGTAGCGACCCTTCAATTCAGTATCACAGACACAGTCAAACAACCAAAACTATGTTTATCAACTAACCAATTCACGTATGAATGTTTCAAGAGATTCCTGTGCCTTTTCCACTTCCTGTGGAGGTCCCTCAAGTGAAACACTGTCCTTCTCATCGCTAAATTCCACATGAACCTGTATTGGAACACAAATTTTTAATTATTTTGTCAACAGATCCCTGAATCAGTGTTATGCTCTGAGGCCTTCTTGATAACCCTGCATAAACCAATACTATATTTATCTTTATGCTTGTAAACTCTATGGAGTGGTTGTGTTTAAAACTTAATTTAAAAGCACAACTAAACCAAAGTAAATTAAAACCTACTCCACTTAACAAAACCTTCCAGCCTAAAATTCCCACAATAAATTGAGTGTTAAACATTTTATGTTAGTTTAATGAACGATAACAAAGCACTGGCTGTCCTATTAATGCACCCAAGGTATTTTTGTTGTGTATAGCTAAGGACGGAGTCCATTGATCAGGCATGACAAAAAGGCTGCCCGATAGCCTGGGACTTGTGGAATATCGTTTCAGGCTTGCGCTTTCTTATCACAGGTTGCCCGTGGTTCCAGGAGATATCCGTACCCCACCAAGGAGGGAATTGGAAATTCCGAGGGGGTGGGGGATCAGAGGCCCAGGAAATTCTAGCGGGAAATGGGAGTTGGACTATATAAATCACTTTCCAAGGGGTTAATTTCGAAAACTCTGTATGCTACTTACTGATCTGGTAGATCATTTTTGAAGAAATAAATAAGTTCAACTATATAATTTATGATTATTTTCATCTACAACAGGATTTATTTCTTCCAAAAGCAGTATGTATGCCAATCCAAAAGAATTGGGCATCTGTTAGGCCAACAAAAACTCGATTTGTCACGTCCGTAATGGTGAGAGCCACTACTCGTTACCACTCTCCGTAATTAATTTTTATAGAGACATGACCGCGTAACAGTAGGCTTGATTACCAGCCGCTGTTTCGAGAAATGAGCAAGCGCTCCTTCCCGAAATCACGGATGGTTGTGTGAGATGAGCCATTGTTAATCTCCACCACAGCCCACACACCCAAATTTGTATACAACACATGATTTGAGAGAATCTGGAATGAAATCTTTTGGACTAAAAATGTTGCACAGTTTGCATGGAGAGAAAATTACTTAACATTTAAAGGGAAAGTACAGTCTGGAAAAAGTTTCTCTAAATTAAGAGAACTTTTCCCCAGGAATTCTAAAATAACGTAAACACTGGCGTATAAGCCGCACCTTTTTGCTCAAAATTCTCGGATCAAATCGGGGATGCGGCTTATCTGCGAGAACATCTAGACACCATGCCGTAAATTTGCATAAAGTAACAAGTTTAGCGAACATTCTTAAGTCTGTATAGACCTGTGCAGCAAATTAATAAGAACTTCATAAAACAATACCACATTACGCATTGATCATTGCTTTTGTTAGTTTGGTGGCTCCTAAAAGAGCCGTTTTTGTTTGAGCTTACACAATGATTAAACCTTCTTCGTTAAAAGATCTTTTTAACCGGTTTAACATTGCCTTTTTTGAGCAGGTGAACTTCAGTCGGCAGGGAATATCCATTCCACCACAAAGTTGTTTACAATGTCAACAATGGCCGCTCACTTTGACAGAAATCGATCCACCAATGAGCGAGAATGCCTGGTTACTAAGCTAAAACGAACCGAAACGTTCGTCAGGTGTTGTTTCATGTATTAAAATTCTACGAGAAATGGACAGGAATGAAAAATACTGTATTAAAAATGCCAGAGAAAGATCAAATTTATGTCCTAGTTGGATTTTCATACTATTAGAGAGTCAAAATTATAGGTAAGAGTTTGAGTATTCTCTGTTTTAAATGTTAGTGAGTTAATACGCGGGTTGACACGTGCAAGAAACTTGAAGAAACAGTGCATTTACATGTAAGACAATCTTTGTCAAGACTCCACTTTGGATTTATTTTGATTTCTTTCAAATTTTTTTTTTCCAAAATCTAAGTTGCTAAACTCGGGGTGCGGCTTATACGCCGGTGTTTACGGTAATTGCCGTTTTGTCCAGTTCCCTGTTAAAATGTGACAAGAGCACTTTGAAGTCGCCTCTTCCATGACTTGGAGAGCACCATCTTGGATATGACGTGTTATGACGAAGCAATGTTGTGTGACCTTTCTGCTTTGAGAAATTCAAATGTAAGATGAACTATGGTAAACGGTCTTGTGGACGTTCAATAGGCAGTAGGCCATGTAGGCCATAAGTGCGACAGAAACTCAAGTCACTAAATACTTAAAGATTTTCTAGTCAATCTAACAAGGCGGCAAAAATTGGCCAAAGCAAATGTAAACAAGACAACAACCTTGAAAATGCGACAAAGAAATATTCGACAAGCAGACCTTTTTCACTTTCTTCCTTCAGCAGCAGCGGTCTTCGATGCTTCAGTAAATGTATTCATTTGCTTTCACATGAGGAAGCGTTTAATTTAGAAAAAGCCGACGAAACTTTCAGATGTTGCTCAATACATGTAGCAAGGCTTTTTCACATCAACAATTACCACTGTTGGGGTGTATGCTTTCGATGGGGATGAAACTAGACATGTCTAGATTTGAGAACACATAGAAAATTTTAAAAAACCAAAGCTTACACTGGAAAATTTAAATTTAAAGAAAAGTTGGCTGGAGAAAATAAAACGTGGATGGATTCCTCAAATGTGAAAACTTGATGCTATATTGTCTGTTTGGGTCTGTCATTTTACCAAGGAGGACTTCAAGCAGGAACTTCAGGTATATGAATATTGGTCTTGGTGACATTCGCTTCATACAGAAATCTCAGTCAACTAGTCCAAAATATCATTACATTGGAGCGAGAAAACTGAATCAAGTCATATATAGACGACTTTCACTGTTTTGGGCTAATGAACTTAACTTGAAATGTGGTTAAATTTTGCTAGCAGTATAGACTCTACTGAAACGATTTACTCTTGCCATTATTTTGATGGAAATATATAAATCGATCATTTTAAATTGTTTTGAAGTTGTAACAGGGATCTCGTAGAAAGCCACGGTAGACAAATTAAAC
This sequence comes from Montipora foliosa, assembly GCF_036669935.1. Classification (NCBI taxonomy): domain Eukaryota; kingdom Metazoa; phylum Cnidaria; class Anthozoa; order Scleractinia; family Acroporidae; genus Montipora; species Montipora foliosa. The sequence continues at coordinate 56,748,639 of NC_090871.1, forward strand.
TTGATTTCCAGGCATTTATTTCACAGCAATGAGCACAGGATAGCACTGCAAGCTCTCTTTTGCTTTGTAAAACTCCTGCATATAACTCACATATAAACCCTGCTTTACGACCACGAGGTAAATCTGTTCAGAGGTGGAGCATATCAATAGTTTAGCCTCTGGATTAAGATTCAAGTATACAAAGCATTGCTCCCCTCGCCTGTGTTTTTTCTTTACATCAAGTACATTTAGTCATCCAGAGAAATAATTGACTATTGCTACGTCATAACTTCATTTGCATACACAAAAACAAAGATGGCGGATTTCAATTTTCACATTTAGTCCAAATGAGTGGTCAAGTATGACAATACTTAAAGAAACTTTTCTGGACCATACTTTCCCTTTAAATCCTTGCAATACTTGTTGATAACAGATGAAATTTTCTTTCTAGTATAACACGAATAGAAACCGATGTAAGGTAGTTTGTAAAAATGGCAGTTGGATACATCATGTTTAGGGGCTTCTCTTGTAGTAACATCACTTGTGATATCCAGACCATTTGGAAAAGTCTTTCGAATAAGCTAATACAAAACTTTGTGTCATATACACTTTAATTAATGTTTGCTAAAAAATCTTTTTTTTTTTAATTTTCTGCATGGAACTGAGGGTCCGGGCTCATGCCAACAGAGGTATGTCTTTTCAGTCCTTGGTCATTCCTTTGTCTCATGTAGCGTTGTCTCACTCCTTGGGAAAAAATTCCCCACGGTATTGTTATTCAGAATACTGTGACAAACTTGTTTACTTTGTAGCCTGTGTTAACTGTGTTTGAATAAAATATTACTACACAGTAGGTTTTAGTTGTTGTTTGTTATTTGCGATTGATGATCTTCAAAAGGTGAACAATTTTTTTTAGTATGTGCAGCATGCCAAGCACATTTGCTTTTCATTCAAGATAAAACCATTTGGGGCTAGCACCTTGGAGACTTGGGCGAGTAAAATGAAATTACAACTTGCCCAAAGGCATGGTTTTCAAAGGCCGGCAGCCGGCAAAACTTGCCTGCTATTGCATGTGACCTCGCTGCCTACTTTTCCTTGGAAATTACATTAAATTTTACCAATAACATGAGAAACATTCAAACAGAACATGACCCTTGGATCGGGAAAGTTTTGTTCATAAAAAATAAAAGATACACCTCAATTCTGAGGATTTTCGGAAGCAATTTCCGTTTCCCCGTCAATGTCAAAGGCAGTGATTGAGGATCGAGCACAAACATTTTTGAGATAGCAGTCCAGTTCTTGTGTAAGCTGCCTGATTTGCTAACTACATTTGAAGCGTTACAAGACGACATCCACAAAAGGTCTTTTCGGTCACGACATATGAAATACATTGCACGCAGCTGAATAGAATGCCAAGGAGCCCGGGGGCTACGTCATGCTATTTTAATGTCTTTTCAAAACCCAAACCATGTCTTGCCGTCACATGAATTTCAAAAATTTGGAGTATTCATGATAAAAAAGCCAAAATTTAAATTAATGATACAATTTTAGTGTTGTCAGAGTTCAATACACTACTTTGTGCTAAAGAATGCAGGAAATGCACTTAGGACACCCAAATTTCAAAATTTTCCCAGGGGAGGATGCCCCCACACCCTCCTACAAGCTCGTGCCTTTGGCCCTCAGGAAGCATGCCTTCCATGCACGTTGTCCATTCTCTGCCTACTCCTCAAGTATTGTCCCCTACTAAAATTCTTAAATTGAAAACCCTGGAAGGGCAAGCTCATTTGGAAACTCATGTGTGATCTTCAGTGCTGTATTTTGAAATTTACCCAGTAACCCTAACTTTAACCCAAGTTCTCAAGCCCTACCTTAGGTAAGTCTTGGGTTATTTTCCGTATATTTTGTCCTTTTCTACCAATGATGAACCTGTGCAGCCAACGAGGGGCATCAACCTCAGCAGAAACTACACTGCTAGCTTTCTCGTAGACCTGTGTCAAGGCTCTTCCAAGCTTGTCAGGTTCTCCCCGCAAAGTAATGGTTTCCTGGTCACTATCAAGGGGAGGCATCTCCACAGAAACACCTGACGAAAACAAAATTAACACTCAACCTTTGCCTACAACTACCATGAATTATATGTACTTTATTATTTTCCTTTCCTCCAATTCTGTTGTCCAAAAGAGTTCAAAATGATGAAGGTCAGAAGGAATCTGAAAGTGGCCATTGGATTACATGTAAAACCAAAACGTTGTGAAATTTTCTTTTAGACTAGATGCAAATATCCCAACCATAAGAAGCATGCAATGCCAAGAGAACAGTCAAAGCTCTGATTCATGTGTACTATATTACTCATATATTCTACATACTACATGTGTATTACATTACAGGGCAGGAAAAAAATTTTGAAATCCAGTTGTGCGGTGGGCCACTTACATTTCAGTTTTCGGTTTCTCCCCCTAAAACATCACTTGCCCAACAGGTGCACAATGTTCATGTTTTTACTGGAAAGTGTCTTTAACAATATTACTGAGGCTGATTTCTCTTGCTCACTGGACCACCAAAATTCCATTTTCACTTTGACCAAAAGCAAAACTTACTAGCTGCAGGCAAACTGACCTTAGGCTAGAGTTTTTCCTGCCCTGTGTTACTCATAAATAAATACCATATTACTCACTTTATTTTATCACCATTTACTTGGGAATTACTTTGGGACCAGGCATTTGGCAAATTCACCCAACTGTACTCAGGGGAGCAGGGATTGCAGGGCCCAAAATTAACGAAAATTTAGTCGAAATTTCGTAAATTTTACTCGCAAAACCATCACGCTGCATTGTGTTGTCAACCATTTGGCGAAACAAAATAGGAAGCCACAATGCTTGTGTAAAGAAACCACTGAAAAAGGTGAACGATCAAAGGAATGGGGTTGTGCACGTAACATTGTAGGAGCAGTCGTGGCGCAGATGGCTAGTGTGCGGCTTTCAGAGCGAGAGGTCCCCAGTTTGATCCTCAGTGACTTCAACGTGGGGTTAGACTTTCCTCTGATCCGTGTAGCTATAGCTTTAAATCCCCAACGGAGCACTGACAGATACCAGCCTCGTAGCAGAAGGGAATACCGACGTCAAATAAAGTGACTTTACCTTTATTACAGCTAAATTAAGCTACAATTACGCTATCTTCAGATTGAGAGAAAATTTTTGACAAGAAACAATATTGTCGACACTTCTTTATTTATTTTAGCAAAAGTAAAAGCAAAGTGGTAACTGCTAACCCTTTTGTTTCGGAAAAGCGTATGTAAGGTAGGTGAAAACAAGTCGAAATTTTGCGACTTTTCCAGATATGTTAGTCGCAAAGGCGAAAAATTCAGTCGCAAATGTGATTGTATTGTATTGTCTGAGCCCTGGATTGCACAGTGGTACAGTGCTGCTCAAAAGTAAACTAGCACTATCTGTCGAGACGAAAGTCTCGTCTCTTCTCAAGACGAGTGTCTCGTGTCGAAGGACTGGAATTTTGTCTTGCGTGAGAGTTAAAAAACTGTAAATGTATGTATAAACGTAAACTTTCCAAAGATTAACATGTTTACGAAGAGACTCCAAAAAGAAACAGCTCACACCAAGGCTGTGCTCTAACGGTGTCCGGTCACCTGAGACGACTAACATTTGGCTTCAGGCGAGTGAGGAAAATTAGCCGGTCATCTGGCCGGGCATTCTGGCGTTTTGTATTTTGAGCATATTTTAACATGCTGGTGGTTACAGTTTACAAAAGCTCTCAGAAAATGTTTCTTTTATGAAACAATCGGTTCAAAGTCTGTTCGTCGTTATTTCACACGCAACATAATTCATGACTTTTTGAAGGCTGGCGGCCACACAGATTTTGATTCCTTCTCAAAAAACAGCCAAGTAAATTTGACACTTAGGCATTTATTGGTTATAGTTCTAAAAAAAGGTGTTACTTCTGCTCAGACGGGAAGCAGTGTAATTTATTTTTATAATTATAAACCAGTTATCACAGCCTTATGCAAATTTAATATTTTTACTACTTCGACTGCTGCACCCACTTGGCTAAAATATATTTAGGTTATGGTTGTTTCTCCCCTGTGCATGATAAAACGAAATAAATAAGCTAAAGATATCATGTTTTTTGTTGTTGTTTTAGAAACAGAGCAATCCTGTGTTGTCTTTGGTGTTGTGACAAATCATTGCATGTCCTAAACTTAGATACACTTCGCTGAATCCAAAAAAAGCTCATTCAACTAAACATCTTACTGACAATATCCAGAAAAATACTCAAGTTTGCTCAAATCCACAACAAGCTCATTCATCTTAACATCCTAATGATGTTAGGCAGTGTGATGTGATGTGAGGAGGCTGTGTGGCCCAGTGGTTAGGGCGCTTGCCTTGAGATCCGGAGATCCCGGGTTCAAGACTCGCTCTAACCACTCGTTGAATTTGATCCTGGTAGTCCCTGGTTCAACTTCCCAGCTGCACTTGTAAATAGCCAACTGGTTTGCCTCCGGCCAGTTGGGATTCTTAACAGTTGTTGTTGTTCTGTTCCGTCGTTTCGTTGTGTTTCATTGGCCCTGAAAAGCCCCTATGGGGAGCGGTCAATTAAGTATGTATTGTATTGTATTGTATTGTATTGTATATTGGCAAAAATACTTAAGTTCTGTGCTGTAGTGAGGATTTTCATCCAGATCAAGACGACTTGTTTAAAAAAACAATAGCTTTTGGCCCGCTGTCGTTTCATTGTTTCACAGCAGTTTTCACAGAAAGCTCCACAGGAATCAAGCGGCATTGATTCGCCTTTTGAAAATTTGTTTCAACCTAACGAAGCAGTCAAAAGGTTTACCTGTATTAGACCCAATTGCCTTGATCAAAATTACATACACCTGTCACTATCTTTCCTTTTTTTTATTTTTGAACCTGAAAAACATCGGCAGCATGGCCATGGTGTATTATTATGAAACATTTCAAAGCTTGGCTGTGCTCTAAGGAAAATTTCAAGAAAAGACAGAAGAGTCCTTCCCAGGGGTTTTGGGGAACACAAGCAAATTTTTAAAGGGAACAAGGAACCCCCTACACCAAGGGAGGGACTCTTTTCTTGTCTTTTCTTGAACTTTTCCTTAGAGCGCAGCCAAGATTGATTGAAATGTTTCATAATAACGCACCACTACCAACAGCACTCTTCCATTAAACTTAAGAGTGCAAAGTTGCACACTCAAGTTTAATGGAAAAGTGCTGTCGATAGTGGTGTATTTGTATGAAATATTTCAATGAATTCAACAGCAATGGGCAAAAAACTTCCATGAAACCCCATTCAACAAAGTATCACTGGGCACTTGCGGTGTGACCAGTGAGGTTTTAAGTGGCGATTATCCGCAAAAATATTCACCTTCTTGGCCGACCACTCAACTGCACCTGTCTGTTACATGTAGTTTGCAGATTTATAATTTTCCTTGTTTTTCACCTCATACGTTCTAAAAACAGATGTCTAATCCAAAATTTTCTGACCACCCCGGAAACTTATTTCCTTACCGGTCATATTCAATATTTCTTGCAAAGTTCCACCACGAGGGCCAATGACATACTTATGCTGTGACTTCTTCACCTCAATGGAAACAGTAGTAGTCTTGCGCTTCTTTTCCTCATAGATTGCCAAAATAGTTTCCGTAGCCTTCGCCACACCCTCTTTCTCTCCAGCAATGGTGATCTCATCTTTCTGAACTGATGGTGGAGGTATGTTGATGCGTGCTCCAGTCTGTTCCATGATTGTTGCTGCATTGGCACCAGAGATGAAAGGATGGTAAACATGTTCAATGTTTAGTCGTTCGAAAGCCAGTTTAGCCTGAAAAAAAAAAAATGTCATTTAATAAAGTAAGAAGTAAAATTGAGAACAAACAATTTCTAACTAATAATTAAAGCAGTAATTCAAACATTCAATTTGCAATTCATAAATCAAACTTTCAATTCGGCAATTCGCAGGCTTAAATATAAACTCTAACAATCGATTGGCGGCTCGAAGATCCAATTCTGGCATTCGGTAATCTTGACACTCGATCAGTACAACTGTACTTCAGACATTGAAACATTCAACATTCAATTTGGATATCCCAACATTTAATTTGAACATTCTGCAATCTCAGCATTCGTTGGGTCTGGGTACGAGAAAGTGTCTCGGGCCTCTCTTGGTCTACTTCGTGAAAAGGGCGCGAACAGTTTGGCGTTCATGGTAAATCTTTCATCCGGTATTAAAGTGAGAAAATTCTAAGTCCTTTTTTTCATTTTTAATACTTAATAGTGATGTTAAAGTTTCGATATAAGTATAATCTGCATTATTTTATCGAGGCAGCATATTTTGAATCAGCTGGAAGTAAAAACAGTTTGAAGTAAAAAGGAAAAAGGAAAGCAACTTTATTTAAGTGTCTAGTCGTTCTACCGCTGGAGCACTAATTGGGGACACTGTAAACATAGACGACCCAAGCTCACGTTACGGGCAAGACGTGACTGTCAAAGTATCACATCAGCGACAACACTGTTCTAGACTTTTTTTTTGGCCTCGTAACGCGAGCATTTGTTTACTCTTTTGTTCCTAAATTACACCTCAAGTGTTCTTAAAATAAATGATGCTCTTTTACGGAAAATTGAGATTAAGTTTTGTTTTGTTTTTTTGGTGTGCAGATCTAGATCATTTATCAACTGGAGCCAACAGTTCCTACAGCATACCAATTCCTCGAGACGTTTTCAGATGTGATCGATGGAGCTTTGACAGCCCATATATTTTGATCAATGAATCAATGGGCATAACAGTTTCAAAGAAATTGATCATTTCAAGTACGTATTCCTGGGGAGGGATTAGACTTTATTTTCGTGCAATTTAGAAATCTGAAAGGGTACTGCAGCAGCAATTAAGAGGCAATATCGAATATTAATTGTTGAATATTAATTAGCTGGACCCCCAAAATTTTGCAATGGACCCTCTAATTTTCAAAAAGAGGTCCAGAGGACCTCCAAATTTGAAAACCTGGATACATCTCTGGTTAGTAAATATTAAATCAATTAAAGTTGACAATGAGAGGGAAACTCGAGTTGGTTCATTTCAGGAGTTAATGGTTTAAAGAAATGGAAGAAGTACCTGTTCATCAGAAATGACTTGTATTTCATGTCGTGCACTGTCAACCCCTTCCTTTGTGCCAACAATTTTGATGGTATCCGATCCATCCCTTGGCATGGTGATTTTCGTTGCAGTCTGCAGCTCCAGCTGTTGCAAAACTTTGCCACCTTTCCCAAGAATAAATTTGTGATGCTCTCGCGGAATCTTCATCTCTATATTCGCCTGCAGAGAAATAACAAACAGAATGCAGGGCATCTGTATATTAAAAGAAACAATCTAACTTAACATACCATTTCAGATTGCAATTCACAATTTTAAAGTGCTCCTATGTTGACTAAACTAAGTGACCAAAGTTTTAAGCCTTAGTTTGAAGAAAAACCTAGAATTTCCTTTTTAATGGTGTGCCATTACTAAAGTTCTATTAAAATCTTGAGAGAGCATCACTAATTTAAGAATTCAATGCATGTGTATGTGGCTAAATTAAATAAATTAATATGCAGCATGGGAGTTTTGGGCTTCCAGTTTAAAACTTGTTTTTTGCTCACATAAGAAGCTGCATTCAAAAGCTGAGATTTAAGCTACTGAGTAACTGACATCACTTTTCCCTCAATCCAACCCTCTGAGCTCCAATTGATCAGATTTAAATGTGAGTAATGGTGGACCTTGAAATCCAAAACTTACACTCAAAGTAAACAGCCTTTGGACAAAAATCAAAGCTCAAAATTCAGCCAGTTAGGTCTTCAGCAAACAAACTTTCAAATTAAGTCAGAATAAAAAAAGAAAGTGGTTTTCCATCACCGTAGCACCTTAATTAACAAAACATCCAATCAGGAACCAGATGTCACTTCAAGTATAACATACCTGGGTTTGAAGTTGGGTAAGCACCATGCGCCTGGCTTTGGCCAAAAATCCTGGTTTTCCGGTCACCATGATAGTCAAGCCTTGATCTTTACCAGAACTGACTTCAATTGCTGCTCCAGTCTTTGCCATGATATCACGGCATATCTCTCTCTGGCGGTCATCTCCGAAAGCATTTTCACTTGGTTTTTTGTAACGGCGCTCTTCCAAAGGAACCCGAAATACCTGCATTTTCAAATGAGAAAACCCGATCAGGCAGATCCTCCCAAAACAAAGGAAATAACGTGCCTTGATCAGCCAACTGAAATCAAGATCACTTTGATTTGTAGTTAGACAATAAAGCAGCCAAGAAACGTTTTGAATGCTTTGTTAGAAACATTTTGGAAAAGTAGAAAGAGTAGAAAAAGGTTTGGAAATTTGAAGCAAGCAAAAGTTGAGATGGAGAACTCTTGTTCACTGCGAACGACTGTTACGCATTTCTTCAAGCATGAAACATGCAAGTTTTTCCACACAAACCATTGCATTACCACTTTCATGTTTGTGCATATGTGATCAAGATTTGTTTTGGACAAAAACTTGATTGTTAAGGCTTTTCGCTCGTTCAGTTTTGTCTCATGCAGTCAGTATTTGACTGCTCAACAGAATGGATTTCCGATTTTTTTAAGTGAAGAAACGCGAGGGTTTGTCAATTTTTATGTTTGACCAAACCCATAAAAAAAAGGAGTCAAGCCATTCACGATACTTTGCCATTTAGTAGTTCAAAGCACGCAATTGCTGGTTTTCACTCACATGATCAACAGCAAGGCTGTTGCCTAACAGGAGCCCGGTAGCCTGGGGCTCTCAAAGAATAGCTCTGGGCTCCTTAATTTTTCACAGCAACACCTTTCACTTCACATGTTGGGCTCCTAAGTTCTCAGCATTTAGTTCTGAGGGCCCCTTTAAAATTTTCTTAGGCAGCAGCCTTGAACAGCCATGTTTTTTAACGAAAACAAAAGGAAGCGTTTGCATAATAATAGAGTTAAATTCCCGGAGGATTTGGTCGGGGCACCAACATGGCCGCCTTTTCTTTGTTTTGGGCACCAACATGGCGGTCGTGACGTCATGTGAAAACCGAGAATATGTGTGAAATCGTGTTAAAAATCAGTTTATAATTCCGAGATTTCTCAAGAACTTCCCATTTAGGAAGATTTTGGTCAAGTGCTACAACAAGTTGCAAAAATAGTGGAGACACTTCACCTTCTTGGAGCGTTATAAATTTACCTATTACCTCTCACACTGCTGCAAAACTTCCACTTGGGCACATGCAGGGCTGGAAATAGTTTTTCTTTATTCACAGGACATATGTCCTTTCAAATCTTCCTTTTGGTCGGACATTTGACAAATTGGACTGGACATAATTTATTGAATGACAACACCTTGAAGAAGAGAACTCAAGATGTGCTGGTGAGATGTTCGGTCATCGTGTCAGATCATAATGTGAAATTGGCCGGACATTTTCAAAATTTGGTCGGACAATGTCCGCTGATCGACTGTTATTTCCAGCACTGACATATGATACTGTACTCACGGGTCCCACTTCTTTATAAATCAAAATTTAAGTTTAAAAATATTAGAGTACCATACATTGTCATGTTTACAAACTAACTAAAGTGTCGTGTCTGCAAGTTGCAAGGACAAATCCTTGGCCACCCACTACTTGTAACACGAAGCCACACATGCTGCAACACAGCATAACCACTAAGTAATGTTTAAAAAACAAGCAGTAGTGTTTTATTGGCATTTTTAGACCCGTTTTTCGAACAACTTCTTAAACAGTCCACAAAAAGCGTGTCCCTCTGGACTTGCAACAGTGGTTCAAATATTTAGAGGAGAATACTAGCACATCAGAAAAACAAGATATGCCTTATGAGTATTCTGTATAATTATAACAAATACTAACGAGGAGTGCTTTATCAGGTTATAAAGCTCATGCACAACATAAAAGCTTATCTGTATTTTGAGCAAACTGACCTGAATTAAACCTATCAAATAACTCTACCAAGAGGTACTCGATAAGAATACATGTCCAAGATCCTTCAGGACAGGGACCAAAAATAAGAACACTATTTTCCTGCAAAGTGATCTTTATAAAACATCTTAAGAGAGTTGACAGTTTTGACTTTACAAGAAGAACATGTTTAAAAACAATATCTCAAATTGGGCTCATAGTAATACAGGTTTACCATGGCAGCAACCAAACAAATTCAACTGGAATTGAGTTAACATTGAATAGAATGCACTTCCACTTCATCATTGTCTTGACTTGCTTAATTAATTTAGCGGTACAAAGTATATCAAGATGCTTGATTGACATATTAAAAAATACTCCTACAATTTGCCAAAGTGGGGTCTTAGATCACAAAAGTCAAAGTAACTTCTCTATTATACACCAAGAGCTTGATGCAAAACAAAGAAAGTTCTCACACTGTTTCACAACTAGACATAATATTTGTTGTTTAACCAATTCACCCCTAAACCGGCCACACTTAGTATCTTAGTATTTTACTCCGTCTAACACCAGACGATTTTACTCGTCAATGGAGAATCCCCAGGAGTCAATGGGTCAATACTCGTTTGATATGAAGGGACAGGCCAGCTTGACGTAGCAAAGGAATAGTGATAGAAAAACAAAGAAAAGTAGACTGGCATAGGGAAACTAGTGTTGGTTTAAATCAGGTTTTCAGAATAGCAATACTGCTGTATTAATAGTTTGGTCTAACTTTGAAATTTAACATAGGGCATAGAATAACCATATTCAAAACTCCACAAATTTTTACACAGTACATACTCCTAACAACGTTTACATGAGCAAACCAATAAGTTCCATTTTGGGGGTTGACAAAACTACTTATTTGCAATTTGCTACCTGGGAAACTTTAGCTAAGTGAAAGAATGAAACTGGTTTTGTTATTCAAAAACCTGATGATAAGCTATTGTTTCAGTTTCTTCTTGAGTAACACCAAGGCCTTCTTCTGTATTGATGAGAACACTGCCCTGGCATGGGCAATGAAAATGATCAATGCTGAAACTTTGCAACAAATACCCTTGAGAGTATATGGATTAGGTTTTTTCACTAAAAAGATTAATGATGAAAAAATAATTTTAAAGAAATATTAAAGAACAATCCTCTATATAAAAAAAAAACGAGAGCATTGTAGTGACATTAACAGTCTTATGTGCACATCCGTTTAATTCTCGCATTTTAGGAAGAGCACCTACAGCACACGAAAATTCTGGTGTTACGTTGCTATGTAACATACACTTGGACCTTCAAAAATTTGCATGAAAACCCATCTACAGTAGTATTTGTAGAATAATACTAACCTCTACATCTGTGTGATACTCAAAAAACAAGGTCAACACATTGTTGCAATTAAAGAAAATGTAAATCGTTGACTGGTTGGCGCACGCGAGGAATGCACTTTTGTGTAGCATAATATTTTGCATAATAAGCGAAAATAAAAGTTTTAAATTGAGTCAAACAAGACTTTCTCAAATCCCCTTTGTCTTCTTCCTAAAAATAAGACACAGGCAAGCGTGCCTTCGCCTTTTAGCGTTTGAAAATTTGAAATGAACCAAATCTGAAGGAAAACAGCAAATTGGATTGAAATGGTTTTCTAACCCCGATATAAACATATACAGTAAACGCGGAAGTCTTTTTACTACTGTACTTTAATTAATAGAAGAATTAATCGTAACCAGACTACGTTACTCTGGTAGAACCTACCTCAAAAGGTCTACGAGCAGAGATACATAAGAATGTCAACATTTTACCAACTAGAAAAGCAAGAACGGGAAGACGATCTAAATTATTGATGGGGGGTAGTTACTTAAAAGCTACCTCGGTTTTATCAGAATTTCGTCACAAAAAAAACCATTTGGTTTGGGAATAAAAGAAAAAGTATTCAATTTTTCAGAAAGTTTCAACTGTGAAGACGATTTTAAAGCCAAAAATAGAGACATTTTTGTGAATCAACAAGAAACACGGAGTTCATTATTGTTGACTGACCGGAAAAATTCGTCTGTAAACGTGGCGAATGTTTCACAAAATTAATGAAACCTCGATCCTGATTTGTCTAACTGAGGAACTAGCTTCCTTTTTACTGTTACAAGAGCCAATGACACGTGCATGCAGAAAATAAATATCTTTCCTTGGATTTCCTCGAAACTATGAGACCATAACGTTCAAAATCATCATTAAATCGTAGAGGGCAAAAAGACAAGAACTTTGTATCAATTTCCCTGTGAGGCTTATTCCAAAAGAGGGGTTTCAACCGGGATTTCAATCAACACAAAACAAGTTGTTTTATTACTGATGATCCCAAGGATAAAACCTTAAAGGACAAAAAAAACAATCTGTCTTTTGTAAGAATTTATAGTGAGGTGTCGGGCTTTCCGGGAAATACAATAAATTTCACTTAATACCTGAGTTACTGTTGTCGAACGAATGGGACCAGTCGCTGTACGCCATTTTGATCCGGTGTCGTTCGGAGTAGAATTTTGTACGTGAGCGCTTGGGAGGGGTGGAAAAGCTTCAGCATAAGTTGGTTGATAACCTTCCAGGTCTATTCCGTTGTCTTCTTCATAATGGTTGCTTAAATCAGTCTGTGGTGGGATGTAGCCTCCATCGCTATACACTGAGTCGTGTAGGATTTCCTGTCCGTGGACTTCGCCAGGCGGGGGCGACCCATTCGATATCTTGTCCATATTCTTGAAATCTGGTCCGTTGGCCGGTCAGGATCTACAGTCCCACTAGAGAATGAAAAAGGAAAAAACAGCTGTTTAGCTACAGCGACAAAACTGGAGAAACCACGCCACGAGCGAACTGAATTCTCATCGTGTCTCGTGGTTTTAAAATTCAGTACGAACACCATTTTCATACAAAAAAATTACACTGAACCTGCGACGCAATGGTGACTGTTTCCGATAAAATCAGTCCCTGGATAGATTCCTGGGTCAGTAAGCCAGAGTGACGGCCACAGACGTGAAAAACAACTAACGCTAGTGGCCGGAATGACTTCGCAAAAGAAGCGCAGATCAAAGTGCTCTGTGAAAAAATTTACACGCGCGAGCAACACGGTGTAATGAACAAGGTTCTTTGTCTCACTTCCAAGATGTTACGTCATTCAAGTGGGATCCAATGACTGCGCTGTCAATATTGGTGCACAGGTTTCACCGAGCTACGCATTGAGAAAGCTTGGCAAGAATTCACCTCTTTTCCTCGTTTTATCAGCTGTAAGAAAACATTCTACATTGAGCGTCGCCACGTATGTGTTAATTTGGCTTGACTTGAACGTATGTTTTTTTGGCATTGGAATGGTCGAAAATTTTGTCATAAACATCGTTTTACAACTTATATCACATTCATTTGGGAGCTTATTTCAGCGCCGTTTGTTATGATTCCTAGCAACGCAGCCTGTTGCCAGCCAGTTGATCACGTGCATTGCACGGGTCATTAGTCAACGTCCCATCGACAAAACAGAGCATGGGGTTGACAAATTTGCGTGTGGTTCATCAGTAAAATTTTCTTTTCGTTTATGGTTATAATTTGTTCCATACTTTTGACGTGGTGGCAGTCAGTTAACATACCTGCTGAAATTCAGTCTGGTTACAAGAATTGTATCTCCTAAAAAAGGCCGGGTTAATCGCCTTGAAGAAATAGTAGAAATTTCTTTTTTTGGTCGGTACTACTTCAGCTACTTAAAGCAGTAGCTTAAAGTCCTTTTTGACTGGTTTCTTAATCTAAGAATCTGCAGAATCGTTGGAATATTTAACTGGAGAGTTGGAGAAAGAATTCTTGTAAGGAGCACAATTTTGGTTAAAATTCTACAATCGTTTCTACAACAGTAATTCCCTTGTTTGAATTGAATTTAGCTTTTTAGAACAAAAATATATTTCTGGCGACATTATGTAGGTGGCAACGACTGCAACGGAAATTTGAAAAGATCGACAAGAAAACAGCTGCGAGTAACACCAGGGGTGCCTCCAAAACGAAGACCCGAGATCCAAAACTTAAGACCAATTTAAAACCTACTGATTCAAAACAAACTTCAAAGGCAAGGACGGCTCGCTTTTAAAACGCATTGTGCGAGTCTAAAAAACACAAAGTCGATGGGGTCTTCATCAAAACGTTTTAGTGTGGGTCTTCGTTTTGTAGTCTGAGGTAGGCATTTCTACAAAACGATTTTCTGTTTCTTAGACTCGGACAACGAGTTTTATAAGCCAGCCGTCCTTGCCTTCGTATTTTTTTTGAATAAGTAGGTTTTTAAATAAGCATTAGGTCTTCGTTTTTGGAGGAACCTTACACCAGCCCTTAAAACGAATTTGCGGCTGCCACGAACTGCTGGATTTTATCTTTTGATTGATTGCTAAAATAAGGTGTCATTCAGTGCATGCGCCAAATTTATTATTCTTAAACCGGAACAATCTCGACCCTAGAGCTCTCCTCTTGACTGAGGGAGAGAAGGGCGCTGGGGAATCCTGAAACAAAGTGTCTTCTCATTGGTTTTCGTGAAGAACAATCAAAAGCGTCTCTAATTGGTGCATTCATGTTAGCATGAGGAGTGAGCAGGCGCCGTAAGGTTCAAATTGCCAATTTTTGGCTATAAAACAACCCTACGGCGCATGTTCTTCCACATAGAGTTCCCAGAGCCTTAGGTCGATCCGAGGCTCTGGTGAGGAGAATGAAACCGCAAGTAAAGTATAAAAATTGCACATTCAAACTTCCTGCCTTTATTGGCGTTTGATCAACCTGTCTCTTTTTTAACCGCTGGCAGTTATGATTTCGGGAACACATATTCATCAAAATTAAATTGATGCCTTAGCTGTGCTATAAAGAAAGGTTGTTTGAAACTCTGTTGAAATTCGCTATTGTAAACAAGAGCAAGAAATATAAAACCATATATCTAATGTGTCACGATTTGAAGAAGCGAATTGAAGTCTCTATAAACTATGTAACTCTGCTATGCATAAAATTTAATTTATGTAATAAATAATTCTCTACCATAAATGTATTATATATATATACATTATATACAACGATAAACAAATAAATATAATTTCTTTTTCCTCTAATATATAAATTTAAATAATCTTTTACTTAGGTTGTCCATGCATGGAGGGGATGTTCGGGGTATGAATAACGGACGATCTCTCGTGTTCCACCATGACTAAAAGACTTGCTTGTAAGCCTTCGTGTGTCCTGCACTCTGTAACCGGTAAAACTCCTAGGATTAAAAGAAGGATAAATTACTTCAAGGTCCCGTTATGGTCACTGCCTGTTTATACGAGCCACCCTTTCAGCAAGTTCACAATCTCCGGCATTGATGGTCGATCTGACGGGTCACCAGACCATGATGACGTCATCAGCTCCCGGTACCGATTGTCAATATCATTTCCTTCAGGAATCTCTGGGCGCAGATTGCAGGCAACGACGCGAAAAATGACAATTTGGTGGTTCTGCAATTTATATGGTATTTCTCGAGCCCAGAACTGCCACAAGCAGATTCCAAAAGAAAAGACGTCAGCTTTGAAACTTGGATTTCCTCCTTTCAACAGCTCGGGTGCTCGATATGCAAAGGTTCCAGTGAGGTACGATCTGGAAGGTGTGTTTGGCCGTTCCTCGATGATCTGGCAGCAGCCAAAGTCCGCAAGTTTGCAATGCCCGTCGTTTGCAATCAACACATTTGCAGGCTTCAGGTCCAGATGAGCGATTTTGTTCTCGTGAATATATTCCAGAGCGATTGCCACTTCGTATGCAAAAGTCACGCGGCGTTTGAAATCGATCTTTTCATCGGCGTCGTCAAGAACATGCTGTAGATTTCTTGGGCTCACGAATTCCATAATGATGAATGGTTGGTCTTCTAGGCTTTGCGCCATGTTGGCGCCTAACACTCGGACAATGTTTGGATGTTTCAGTGACAACACTTCTTGGTGCACCTCGGCCTGATAGCTTTGCATCGCAGCCTTCCTGTTGCGTGTGTTGGTGTGAAATTTCTTCAGTGCAACCTTGGAGTTATTGTGCGTCGCTTCGAATACGGAGCCAAATCCACCCGAACCCAACAGGCGAATAACGTCAACGTCATTGACGTCAATTCGAGGTATTAGTTGAACTGGTTCTTGATTAAGCATTCTCATTTTTTTCCTCTCTTTGAGCTTGAACAAGCTAGTTGCTTTCACTTGCTCGATTCAAAGCATCCAGAATTCCCGGGTCACAGAATAAGTACAGAGATACAAAGCATACTTCATGATCATTTTGTCGTGTTATATGCAAATTATCCAAAATTTCAAGCGTGCACTGAGGGAATTTAAACGTCAAGGGAATTTATTCAGCACCATTGAATAAAGGGAAGGAAACAATTAAAAGATAAACGAATGACCAGGTCTTCAAGTTCCTTGATTACCAAATATCTTTGCATAATTGGAAACTTATTTTGAAAGCAAAATCGGGTCTGGGTTCATTTTCCCGAAGGCCCAGAGACGTTTCTAGCGTACTGCTGTTCCATGAATTCCTCCGCATCTGCAAAAGGATGACTTTTCAAGACATGGAATTCTTTTAACAATTTTTTTCTCTTCTACAGGAACCAAGAACGGAGGAATGCTTTTCAGAGAGAGCGCATGATAGTCTCTACAATTTTCGGGCCGGAAGCGTTTTCAAGAAACGAGTCGCTGTTATTCATCGCCGCGAAGAAGATCACAAACTGAGAGACGCGCTCTGTAAAGGCGGGGACACTCCAGGCGACAAGTCGCTGCGAAAGGTCTCTGTGACTCTGGTTTGTACTACTTGCAAAACAAGTCGCTGCGACACGACGCCTGAACACGCAGTGGTCTCGTATGAAGGGTAATGTGAACTAGTTTTCTAATTCAATATGGCTGATCATATGGTGCCCCGGCTCATTGGTTCATTCATATTTTGTCGCAGCGACTTGTTGTCGGAAGTGTACTCACGGTGCGACAACGCTGCTTTTGCTAATTTTGTCGCTGCGATTGGTCGCTGGAATACGTGCGACTGATCGCGGCTACAAAATTCTGCAGCGGCGACAATGATTTTCATAAAATTAACCGTGTCACACAAGGCGAATTGTTGCGGCGACTTGTCCTCGCGACGTGTCGCAGCGACTTATCGCCCAGTGTGTCCCGGCCTTGAAAATCATGAAAGATTTGCCATAGTGCGCATGCGTCAAGTGACAATAATTTAATTGGGCGTTTATTATCACGATATCACTTAGGCCACAGAAAAAAAACGTTCATTGTGAAAAGAATTTTCAGGAGAAGGGATGATTCAAGTTACTCGCCCCCAACCGAGGTGGCCCGGCTTCTATTCTCAGACTTGACGTCACATGTGGATGGAGTTTGTTTGTTCTCCATCATGCTCACAGAGGTTTTTCTCCGGTTTCCCAGTTACCCTCAACTCAAAAACCAACCTACGATTTGATAAGAGTTGATTTGATTTGGTTTCTGTAACTTTTCCACAATTAGTGCCTCCGCGCCAAAATACTCTTAATAAAATTCATTATTATTATTTCATAAAAATTCTTTGACTTGGGCCATTTAAGTTTCGATAAGAATAAAAGGCAAACAGTGGTTACAAACATTTGCTTGAACTGCATAACTTGAACTGCATAATGCAGTTCAAGCAAATCTTTGGTAATGACGTCAAGGCGAAACTTTCCGGAAAGTTTCATGGAGAGATGACGTTGTTTGCATCCGCGTTCGCTAGGCCAATGAAAATTCATGGTCGTTTTATTTATTTTTTCGATAAGCCAATTAAATGTTTTGCATTTTTGTTTATGTTCTGTTTTTACGTGTATTTTTCAAGATCATGTGAAAGTGGCTCTAACATACTCGATTTACAATGGCAAACAACAATGAAACAAAAGATAATCCTTTACTCCAAGCATTTGAATCCGAGTAAAGGCCTCACCGGCCTCTTGTTTTAATTAATCAATTCCTTTAATGAGGGGTCTCCCAACAGCTCAAGCTCAAACTACTTCCATGTACAAATATGGGATTTTTTTTCTTTCCGCGCTGTACTTTACAGTACGTTTTTTGCCTATCTAGGTAACTCAGTTTCATGAAATTGAAATATCGTTAACATCATTCTGTTGATACAAATGTGCAACCTTCAATCTTATCTTGACTGGTTGTCGAAACAAATGGTTCTTGTCACATATAATTACACAGTGTTTGTTAATAAATGTCAGTGATCTTATCTACAACGGCAGCGTTAACGAGAATACCAACAGACAATAGCGCATTCAATATTTTGTTCAATATTTTTCCCTTCTCTACAAATCAACCACGTGAAATGAGGAAAACATTCATTCCACGTTTACACGTTACGTCATCGTCGCCGTGTTGGTAGACGAAACTTCAAAACGTCTCTCATTAGCTCCTTTAGTTCACACACCAGCAATAAAATTCTACGTTGAAGCATTGTTATCTGCGTCCCTAGGGATTGTTGCAAACCGCCTACATACGAAATTTCATAGACCGAATGCAAAAATGCATGACTGCTAACAATTATTTTATATTTTTGCAAATTCAGGGGCACCCAACGACTAATTTGTTGTAAAATGTATTATTATACCCCAGTTAATGAAAATAAATGTTATTAAGGCAATTTCAGGTGTTTTTCAGTGTTGCTGGGAAAACATTATCTGTTCCTTTTTCCCAGCAAGACACACAAGAAATTTCACAGCCAGCTAGATAAAATTGGTTGGTTTACCAGCCAGCTGACGAAATTTATTTCCCAGCCAGGAATTCCCCAGGAATTTTTTTTAGTCGTCCTCAGTCTTCAGAGTTTCTACAGCCAGCTCGGGTTGAAATGCTAGAAAAAGTCAGTAATTCCCAGGCAAAACCTCTATCAATAACAAAATTTCCCAGCCAGCTCATCGAAACACTTGTATTTTTGCCAGCCAGCAAGATTCCTCTGGGGAACAGATAATGTGAGGAACAGATTCTTTGGGTGCCCCTGCAAATTAGACTGACCAGCCTCGTTTTATATCCAAACTTCTTTCAATTTCACGCGTGCTAACGGGGGCAGTAAGGCCATTTAAGGTAATTCCCTTGAAGTTGTTCTACTATAAAACTTTTTTGGAAACTTGGCATAATTAACATTCATGATATGAACATTAAAAAAGTGCAATAAAAAAATGGGGTCACCGTGCTTGTTTACGCGTCAGCAGGCTCTTTAAATGGGGTATTTTTACTGGTTGCGCGTTTAAAATTCGAATCACCTTCATACAGAATTAAGTCTTCGTTACTTGAAAGATACAAAATTTTATTTTGAAAATAAAACTTCTTTTATTCACATAAGCAGTATTGCTTCATTTACGTCGTTTTTGATTGCCTGGCTGTGGGAATAGTGCACTCTTTAGGACAGTTCCGTGGTTAGCGTGAAGTCCTCGCGTTGTCAAAATACACTCAGTATGGAACTGTTTTCCAAAAAAAATCATGTTCTACTATCAAACTTTTTTTCTTCTTCGAATATGTTCTTTATTAGATTGTTCTTAGCAAATTCCTGTAAAACAAATCGGGGGTCACCGTGCTCGTTTGAGAGAAAAGGAGCATGTATTTCGCTATCGGGCTTAGTTTGAGCATGGTTAATACAGGGAAATAGTTATGAAACACTACAAATTTCTTTGTTGTAGGTTTTTGTTCTCTTTTTTGGCCTTGACCGTGCACAAAACACAATAGCTGTTTACTCCGTACTGAGGAACTAACCAATAGAAGCGTGTTGATTACGTAATTCATACATAGTGTATGAGCGCAAAACAAAAGATTGTGAAAGGTCGTGGACTTTCCAACCTAAATCTTGGCATCTTTGTTTGCTCCTTTGATGTTTGCCGAGCTTCCAAACCATTCTCCTCTATTAACTATGGTTTGAGGGAAATCTCTTACGTTTTGTACGCGCACGTGGTCATGAGCGCGCTCTAATGACGCGAGAAACGTTTGCAATAGGGATGCGCAATTCAATACCAAGGAATTACCTTAACACAGAAACAAAAGAACAATTTCTTGGCGGCCATTTTTGCATTCGGCCAATACCTCGTAAAATTACGTCATTCAACTCTTTCAGGATATAACTTGAACCATAGTTAATAGAGGAGAATGGTTTGGAAGCTCGGCAAACATCAAAGGAGTAAACAAAGATGCCAAGATTTAGGTTGGAAAGTCCACGACCGTGTACAATCTTTTGTTTTGGGCTCATACACTATGTATGAATTACGTAATCAACACGCTTCTATTGGTTAGTTCCTCAGTACGGAGTAAACAGCTATTGTGTTTTATGCACGGTCAAGGCCAAAAAAGAGAACAAAAACCTACAACAAAGAAATTTGTAGTGTTTCATAACCATTTCCCTGTATTAACCATGCTTAAACTATGGATCTGAAATAATTAGTGTCCATAAAACAAAAGAACAAAGCCAAACATAACAATTAATTAATACTTAATTAACAGGGCCTAACCGGAATAACAATGGTTCTATTGTCTTCCGCCTTTTTAGTCCAGTCTGAAAGTCTACCGAACTCGCAATAGGCCTTTCTCGATATAATAAAATTCAGCTTGAAAGAGAGGATTAGAGGACAAAGACAAACGAAAGTCGATGATATGCAAATATGTTTCATTTTCATTCCAATGTGTTTCTATTGTTTTTGTCATCACTACCTCACTATCACGTTGAAGATTTTGATGTTTCGAAACTGGCCTATTTTCAAGACAAGACACGACGATTATTTTATTCATGTGTCAAGATAATTCTAGCGCGTCAAAAAGGCCCTACCAATACACGACACCTAATTCCTTAAAAATTAAGATTTCTTATGAATTAAAACTACTTGACGTGCACCCTGTACCATTAAGGCTTTCAAGATCTTTACCGATCATCAGCCTTTCGAAACCGACCATAGTTGGAGCAACTCTTTCCTCGAACCGTGGTAACCCAGATCCCAGCTGGCGTGATAGGCTTAGCTGGTGATGCGAATAACGGACTTCAGCCCCTTCTGCGCATTCTCAGAAATTTGAAACAATAACGATCGTCAACGGTTGCAACATACCATTACCGAGACTGTGCAAATTTTTCGCTGTTCTTGGCGCTGACCAAAAGAAAACCGCACTCTGTGGATGAAAATGGTCACGGCCGTCATCACTGGCGCATAAGGTTATCATGATTATGCTTACCGTATTTACTCGATTAAACGCCGCGTTTGTTAAATTTTGCCGTCTCCGATGTGGCGTTTATTTCAAAATCATGTTTGTTGAATCACTGACAACAACTACCGTAGATCGTTTGTAAATACTATTTAAAACAGAAACGCGTTTAAAGTTCTAGCGAAAGGTCGGCCTCGGTATACCGGCAAAATTCTTGCTGTTGACAACGCAACTGCAGATCGCAAAAATTCTGAAGAATGAGCTGCAAAGTATGACCACTTCGCACTTAAAAAACGTCGTCATATAGGAAAAGAAATTTCCAAAGCTGTATCCTTGCGTTGCAAGTGAGGACCGGGCTTTTCATTGCTTCTGATTTCGACGGCAAACGGAGGAAAAAGGGGACGACCTCAAATGTTTTGGCATGCAGTGAATGAGACGGATAGTTCGAGACGCTGTGTAAGAGTGGAGGGTCCCTCTTCTCTGCTTCCTCGGTCTTTCTCCTCAACGAGGAAGAAGGTAGAGAAGAGATACCCTAGAAAGAAGGTTGGGGGAAGAGACAAAGTTCCATTTTGTGAGCACATTACGTTACGGTTTTGAAAACAATACTCTAGCTAACAGCAGATCTAGATGCAACCATCTTTATTGTGCACCAAGAAATGTATCCGAAAATTGTAATGTATTTGAAATACACTTTTCGTTTGTCATAATTCGGAGCCCCTTTGGCTCCAGGATTTAAAAAAAATTGACATTAGCGTCATGTTATCATATGTCATTGCTGGTGCATAAAACGGCGCCTAATTTGCGCCATAAAATTTCTCTCAAATCTAATAACAATCAAGTTCAAATAACAATTATTCCATGAGCCCGAGTTGGATGTGAAGTGATAAAATAACCAACGAGCGCGTATAATCACTTCATATCCAACAAGGGCGAATGCAATAATTGTTTTAGTAAATTCTCAAACCGGGGTTTGCCGCCGATTTTTATTTCCACAATTTTGCAAAGCGTCCGGAAAGAGCATCTTGGCGCACTATTTTCCATATGACGTAAAACTTCGACTATTGACTCATAGTCGGAGTTTTTTAGCCAATCAAAAAGCTAGAAATGCAATAGTCGGAGCTGAAAATTTACTAAAATGCAATATTTTGAATGTGTTAAAAAAGAAGCTTTCAATACAAAAATATGTTCGAGTAATACGAAAGAGAAGCTATAACTTTGGTTGTTCGGTCTTGAAACAAATAAAAATCGTAATGCACTGAATCTGTTCATAATTTATCCCTGCCCACTTTTCTCCTCAGTTCTTTCTGATAGTTATGAATCACAGGGATGGAAGCCTTTCGAATCTGTTACTATTCGACAGTTTCTTACAACAAAGAACCCAAGGCAAGCAAACACTTACCAAAGCCGATCTTTTTTATCTCGAGGGCGAGTTGGCCTTCGCTTTTCACGGCACCACATCTTTCTACTGAAATGTGAATTAAGACTCGCGATACCTGAGCATACACAAATACATCCATGGATGATCTAATCCTTTAACAAAGTCTAGCTGTCACCGTACGCTTTTGCTTTTTTAAGGACGGTGCCTACTATTTCAAAGGTATCTTTCTACCGGTTTATGAATATGCAGGAAAAGCAGATCTTAAAGTGTGTTATTAAAATCCAAAAAGAAAATTGGGAGTAACCACGCATTTTTCAAAGATAATTAATCAACCATATTTGCAAAAATCTTTTAAATACAAAGCAATGTATGGCGTTCTTTTCCAAATTGAAGCTTAACTATCTCTGAAAAATGCGTGGCTACTCCCAATTTTCTTTTTGGATACCAAGAGTACTTGCTGAGTTCTGCTTTCTCGGCATAGTTTTAAACTGCGCAAAAATATCCCTGTATTGTTAAGCACCTCCAATAGGAAACCTGAGTATCTTGAGATGCGTAGAACGTATGCACAGTAACAAAAGTACGCACCGTCCTTAAAATTCCTTTTATCACCATCTCCTTCTCCATCTGTGTTAGCGAGGCCAAATTTTACACAACGACGAATGCGTGATTGTTGCGAGCCTGAGATGTTTAGATTCAACGCTTCTATTACAAATCACAACGCGGCTGTGGACATCTTGAGTCTAGAAAATAGTTTGATTTGCAGCCTCACAGAAACCACTGCTCGGTTATCATTTGCGACCAAAACCTGCGCACTCAGTAGAAAATGTCAGAAATCATTTCTCGTTATCACGTGGAATGGCAAGGGAACACCCAAAACCTCTACCTTTGGTCGTCACAGGACAACCAAGAATCGTAGTCTGACCGTTCGCCGCTTCCTTCGCTATGCACCAATGGCCTGTTACACTGCATGCTTGTCGCATAGCCATAGATACTCTTTTGTACGGTCATTATAAGTGCAGACCAGTGGACCGACCCTCCACCAGTCGGGCGACATCTCCAAAAGAGTGCACAACTTGCCACGGCTAAGTCCATCGTAGCTCAGCAGATACTTCAAATCGTCCTGCATAAAGCTTGTGCAGGTCTCCTTAAGCTCGGGAAACAAAAAGAAATAGTGTTCTAGAAGATCCTGCACGTCCGTGATAAGCATGTCACGAAACTTACGCGATTCGCCAAACACAATCTTGACTGGCACGCACGACGAGTGAGAGGCAATCTGCGCGTCATTTTCTCGCATCATGAAAGCGAGTTTTAAGAGTTTGCATGCGCGCGCACCTAGGGCATTGAGGAAATTCTGGATGTTTGGAATGCGAAAACCTGGTCCTTCAGTAAGATGCCAATATCCGGGACATTCGCAGAGAAAATGCACTGCAAAGCCGTCAGTAATCGGCGAGTTTACGAGGAGACGATTTTTGAATGGCGCGCTTTGAAATCCGATGGGGAAGACAGCAAGAAGTCTTGGGCAATAGCAGTCGTCCAGGAGGCTCCCAGCTTCACTGAAAAAAACCCCAAGCCTTACTTGACTGGCGCTTGCTTTAGAAGGCAGTTTAGGATGCAGCTCCATGCTTGGAACATCACCAGCAATAATTGCAGCCTCTTTGCCCAGGGCGTGGCCCCAGGAGCAAAAGTTGTCATCTTGGTTGATGCTATCAAGAAGCGCTGGCTTCTTAACACCGGTGCGTTCACACACGGAGCAAACTACTCGTCTGACGTAACGTAAACCAGGATAACGAGTGTCCACTACCATCTTAACGGCTGTTCTTAGGTCGGGGAGAATGCAACATGGTGTTGATCCTCGGATGATGACCTTCAACTTGTTCTCAAATGGGACACCTTCGACGCTAACTCGGTGTACTTCACGGTTTTCAGCCAAAGGATGAGCTGTTCTTTCTTTGCAGTGCAAAGGACAACCCATATTGGCAATCGAAGTGGTGGCGAACACCATGTGGAAACGATAGAATGTGGGCTCGACAACGAGGCTGTTGGGAAGGCCTCGTTTCTTTATGGCGATGATAAGATCGCTGAAAAACGTCGGAGGAAGAAAACTAAAATGAAATTCGCAACTAATCTGCCGATCGTCACGCATGGGTTGATCGGGCCACGTGTCCTCGTCTGGGCGTCCAATAGGCAACTGAAAAGGAACAAGGTCTTCGGTGTCGGAGATGGGGACACACAAGCCAAGGTTTCTGAACAACGTCAACATGGAAAACCGCTCTCCCTCGGGCACGTCAGGCCAGGTCTTGGCCAGGTTGTCGATGCGTAAAATTCCGTCCATTCCGGAACTTGCGCCCGATTTTGAGCCGACAAGAAGGCACAACTGCGTAGAAACCCACGACGGATCTATGAAAATCACATCGCCAACGTCGGGCATGTCTTCGTACCACAAGATTTCTCCTTGGGAATGGAAATACGTCATAAGCGCTTTGAGCTTGAAGTCCTGCTTCACTCCGCAGCCATTAGCGATCTCCCGCAGGCGGTCATAAGTGAGTAGTGGCCACTTTTTTAACTCAATCTCCGCATTGCACATCTCATGAATGCGATCCCGCACGTACAGGCACTTTTGCGGGATTCGGGAACTGACCTTAGTGTTGAGAAGGACATGGGCACTAGAATACACCGCAACTTTCAGTTTCTGTAGGCTTCCGTTCTTCGAACTGAGAAAGTTCTTGGGAAACTGGCCCTGACAACTCACTTCATAATACCCTATCACGTGAGGAATGCAGGGCTCTGGGACGAGAGTACTAAGACGTGGGATCTGTTGTTCCTGGACGTAAAACATCGACCCACCGGAGCCCTCGCAAATCAGGTGCCCCTCACACAGACCACAATGAGGTACCGCTTCCCCTTCAAACTGGCGTTTGTGCTCCCGACGATACTTGCTCAGGAGGATTTCTATGTCTCCACGAATCCGTGTTCGGATTTCCTCGTTGAGCTTCGGGTCGTCAGCATGAGTACCAACGAGAAGAACGTGTGAATTCGGGGCTCTGGAGAAAATAAATTGCAACCACAGTTCTAATCTACCGAGCTGGTTCACCACTAACGACGTTTTGCTGACTGTGTAAGCGCTCATGTCGAAAACGACTTGGTAAAGAGTGTTCTCCGAAAGAAAGAAATGATGACAGCAGAAAAAGTTGTCGTCTCCAGCTAAGTCGAATACTTTCAACTTTAAACGCATCAGATCCATCGATGAAATCTCCACCCCACCAGTCCTTGTGACGTCTCCAACACCCCCGATTCTCCAGTCCTTGCTTTGACTTAGAGACTTAACGAGGGAGGTTTTGCCGACCTCACTCCCCCCCACAATAATCATCTTAATCTGGCTGTTAGCCACTGGATCGTCCAAGAAATCACTAAGAAATTCCAAAATGCTGTCAGTTCCTTTGCTGAGAACATGGCTCGGAGGGAACCTCAAGCGATTCCTCGTAAACCAGAGATTGCGCAGATTGTTCAACAAGCCAAGAGAAGGAGACATCTTTTCCAGCTTGTTGAAACTCAGGTCAAGCGTTTCCAACGAGCCTAAGCATCCAAGAGTATCAGGAAGATTGTCAAGTGCGTTCCGATCGCAGTGCGCAAACTTCAGCTTCTGTAGTCTGGAAATCGTGTGAGGGAGTTTCCGTATCTTGTTTGAGCTTAAGCGCAAACGCTGCAAGCCTTTTAACTCCCCGAGTTGTTCCGACAAACGCGAGACGCCCGACTTGACGACACACAAGCTCTTCAGACTTGTTAATGAATAGATAGTTCCAGGCAACTCAGAGGAACCGAAATCGCAGTTCGTAATGGTCAGAGATTCCAAGCAAGATTGCACGTGCGATAAATCAAACAAAGTCGGTCCGTCAGCGTTTACTATAGTCAGTGATCGCACTGGTAGCATTGGGACGGTCTCGTTCACAAACTTGGCCACGTCTGTTCCGTTTTGACCAATCAAAAGGATTCTACCGAGCGGGCGAGGTGAAGCTGAAGTGTAAAAGAATGTCAACTGTCTCGTGAATTCAGCGATGTCACTGTTGACCACACGTTCAGAATCCTCACAATCATTGACCCAGAACTCGCACAACTTCTGCCAACAATCCGGTGGAGCGGCCATTTCGCAGCCGCTTTCAAGTAGAAAGCGCACCGCTCTTAAGTTGTCCTCTCTAAGCGCGACGTCCAAGGCAGTACACAATTGCTTGTCCTTGGCTGTCAAGTCTATGGCATCCACCAGGAATTCCAGAGAAGGAAGATGATCGAGTTTGGCGGCGCGGTGAAGCAAGGTTGTCCCATCTTTCTCAAATTCGGGCGAATACGAGGAGAGTTTCATACGATCCATGGTACTCACTATTACAGCGGTATCAAAAATTTGCCTGACTTCATTGTCACATGTGGAACATTCCATGTACCTAACACCGCCCACCTGCTCTGCATACGCGGCCCCTGTCACAGCGTAAACCGGTTTTTTGGAAGGATCTTTTTCGTCCCAGAGTTCGCGCCACTCCGTTTGCGTTCCCACCAAAATAAACGGAGTTATGGGGCAGTTTTGCTGGATTTCTGGTATCCACTTTGTCAAGGCGTTCTCCCACGACGCCAACCGAACAACGGAGAAACAAACAAGGAAAACGTCCGTATTAGGGTAATCATCGGGTCTGATATTATCAAAAGCTGCATGACATGGAGCGTCACGCACATCCAAGAAAATGTGACGCCCACCAATGGTAACCGTGCCCGACCAATGATCGAGAGAGTCCTGGTGCGACTCTATACTTGACACACTTCCCCTCTCGGCCTCGCTATGAATGACTCTAAAGTTTGGATGCGCTGGAACGTAATCAACTCGCATTGAACATTCTTCATTGCTTTTCTCGTCTCCGTTCACAAACGCCTCGTTAAAGTGACCTGTCACCTCGGTAGTTTCTGTCGCTGTTACATCTGTGGATGACTCGACTTCAGCGTTCATCAGGGCGACATATTTGATGAAGAGTTCCCGCTTGTCGACATTTTCGTCTCCCACAAGCACGCACTTCACCCTTCTCATGACTTTCAAGAGTTTTAAATTTTTTCACAGTAGCCCCTGTAAGCGAAAAATAAAGCGCTATTGATAAATGGAAAGGACTAAAATTGCAGTAACACATTAACGTTAGCTTATTTTATATTTGTGGCCAGATAACATCGTGCTCTGCTTAGATAGTAGTAAGCCCTTCCGATATTGTTATCCTAGAATGTGAAAAATTCACGAGAATCAAGCACCGTTTATACTTGGCACCCATGCAAAAGCACCTCGCAGGGGCCCTGCCTCCAGAGGTACTCCGGCTAAGGTACCAATTTGAGCACTTGATCTGAACACTTTTCCATCGGTTCCCTAACCTCTGAGTCCACAACCTATGAAAACGTTGACGAATGTGCCGCTTCCCAGCTAGCCGAGGTTTTATTTTCTTTTTGCGTTGTACGGGAAAAGAGACCCTTGCCATGGGTCGAAGGAAGGGTCGAAGCTCACTGTGTTGAGCATGCGTTGTGGTTACTTAGCGACCTAATCCTCACGTGATACTTCATGCTATTTGGGCTCACTTAACAACAGCGGAATTACTGTAAAGGAATGCGCGGGACACAATGGGTTCAAGTTACAGTCAGCAAACATCATCATAAGGAATATGGTTTAAGGAGTGCTGTCCAAGGTTGTGGAGGGCGGTTGGATCAAAGTGAGTTTCGATCCATGGCAGAGGTGTCTTTTCCCGAACTCGTCAGCCCAGGAAACTCAAAAGAAAGAGACCTCTGATAGCTAAGAAGTGTGCCGTAAAGCCGATGACACACGGTTCAACATCCTGCAACATTTGTTGCTCAACAAATGTTGAACAATGTTGCACAGACGAGTTGAACGGAATAGAGAAGGGCCCAGTTGTTCGAAAGCCGATTAAGTTAATCCAGGATAAGGGTAAAGTTCTGTTTCATGTTTCAGTTCAACTTTTTGGTGAAAGTTTCTTTTGCATACTTTTGTTTTTCAAGATTGACTTCTTCTACTGATTTTACCGAATATCACCGTTGAACAGCATTTGGGAGTAAAGAAATAAACTCCTTGGTTAAGTTTTAATCTCGGATTAGCGTTTATCTGCGTTAACCGGGCCCTGGTCTCTATTTTCGTTCAGCATCGTTCAATAACGTTCAACGTGTTGAATGGCATATTTCAACATTCAACATGGCATGACACACTGTTCAACATTTGTTGATCAACAAATGTTGAACCAACGATTAAATGATATATGAAATGGATCATGTATGAACTGCGGATATGAAATCAAGTGAAGCTATGATCCTCGCAGTTATGAACGCAATATTTGCAATTCCGTAAAGAAGCCTAAAAAAAAATGACCAGCTCCCAACGTCAGTGGCTTCATAGCTCAGTTGGTTACAGCGTCGCACTGGTATCGCGAGGTCACGGGTTCAAACCCCGTTGAAGTCCTGAATTTTTCAGGCTTCTTTACGCAATTGCAAAAATTGCGTTCATAACTGCGAGGATCATAGCTTCACTTGAAATGTTGAACCGTGTGTCACCAGCTTAAAACATGCGAAAATTGAATGACTTATACACAAGACCGGGATAAACATGGTGGATGCAACAAATTATTTTGAGCAATATAGCTTTGAGTCTGAACAGAATCTATTTTTCTTCCCATAACAAAGTAACAGCGTTGAATGGGTTCATAAGAACTATTGGTCTTTTTTCGGCCGCCATTTCAATACGAAAGGAGTCATTTGGTAACTGAAGAAAAAATCACCCATCAATCCATCTAAAATATGTTCTTTATACACAAAAACCAACTAACACATTTATTTTTGAAGAGACAATATTTTTTCACTGGTGACTCATGGATACTTGGAAATTTTGCAGGAGTCAAACCTACCGCCTTCCGATACTTGTTCGGATTCTCTTCCACTGAGTTATAGGGGTAGCAGAACGTTTCGCCCCATAGCGAGCTCGCCCCGTCCGAGTACGCCCCTAACCCAGAACGCCCCCAGCAGTTCGGATTCGACCCTGAAAACGTATATTTGAAGGTGGCTACGTCTACCTTTAAACATATTACAGAAGATTTTTCGTTATATAGAGGGGGCGATTTCGGTTAGGTTTGCGGGTCGAACTCGAAATGTTGGGGGCGAACTGTCGAGAGGGCGAAACGTGGGTAATTCGTCGTTGGACACTCGTGGGGCTTGGTTCAGGTGACAATTTATTGTTCCGCTATACTGCTGACTAAAATTGTAGAAACGGTAAATTCTTGCTATTGAAATGAATGAATGACATGAAAAGTGCTAAACGCAGTAGATAACATGAGTAGATGACATTTTTTTCATATTAATTTTTCTTCCAAAATTTAGACTTCTGTATTTGTGTTTTTATTTGTTGTTGTAGTCAGTGTGTTGCCTCACGATTTTCACCAATAAAACACAAGAGCAAACATTTATAATTCAGAAATCAAGGTATTCCTGTTTGTAGTAAAAAGCTCTTTTAACTGGCGAGGTGGTGACCTTTGTAACATGAACAATCGATGGGGCCCCAGAGGGCAACTGCCTCAGAAAGAAATAAAAATATTTTCAAGGAGCATTACCCTTTTAGTATACTCAAGTCAAAGCAATTCCACAATTTCTTAAATAAACAATAATATTGTTTTGCAACCTCATTGCCTTGAAACTCTATTCAGTCAATGGAAAACTCACCTCAAATTCATGACCTTGTCAACTTTCTTACTTCACTGAAGATCATCACCTAATCTATTTGAAATAGAGAAAACTAATTATTTAAAACAATTTGTGTCTTAAGTAACTGATAAGTCTGTGCAGGTGTATGAAAAAACTTGTGTGCTTCATTATCATAATATCATTACATGTATCTTATTATGCACGTATGAAAAATTAGACATATTTTCTTGACTCTTAGATATATATAAGGAGTATCTAATTAGTAATCAATCATTTTAATAGCAGAGTTTTATGCGTCAGGGATACAGGGGTAGGGTAAAAGTAGGGGTTTATAAATTTATTAGTTTTCCGGGATTATTCTTTATAGTGTACAGATAGGTAGGTAGTTGACCACCATTAGTTTACATACATACATGTATTTGTAAACTAAGATAATTCTGACACATAAATAAAGTCTTTATTATTTTTATCACATGTGTATTAATAAAAACAACAAAGATTTCACATGCAAAATAAGCATCTTATTTCCATAAAAAAAACACAATATGATAAGCCTTTTTTTATCAGATAAGTCCAGAAACGCTCTTAATTACATGTAGATGCATGCAGATTTCAATTAATTAGCATCACAGTGTCCTCTGGCTCTTCTCCGCGACTTGAACATCACTCGTCTCTTGTTCATGTAATACAGGCAATTAACACCACAAAGTGTTCTCAAATGCTACTCCTCAAATACATGCAAGGATAAACGGCTGCATTTACTCTAAGCTAAAAATAAATTATGCTAATTACCCTTACCTTATTGTTGGAAATAAGCAGCAATGGCTTAGACTAAAAGGGACACTTCACGTTGGATGTCAAAATTGAGTGTGCATCTCAATTGGCCTTTTGCAACTAACGATCACACGGTACAAAATCCGCCATGCTGGAGGGCAAGCTCATTTTTATTCGCCCACTGGGACATTAAAACAAAGAGACGTGAACCAGTCAAGCTTGACTTGCCTTTGTTTTAATGTCCCAGTGGGGGAATAATAACGAGCTTGCCCTCCAGCATGGCGGATTTTGTACCATGTGATCGTTAGTTGCAAAAGGCCTATTAGACCAATTTCGCTAGTTAACCCAATGTTGTACCCAATTCAAATCCTTTGGGAATAAAATTTTGTACCAAGTATTTCCACATTGATCATTTAAATGTGAATGCTAAATGTACATTATCATGCAAATTCAATACACAAAGAATCTTAATCCAGAGAGATTTGAATTGCGAACAACATTGAGTTAGCTGAATTAGTCTATTTGGTGCAAATCTGAACAGAAATATATATTTTTTTTATCACAACACTTGCTTGCATGTGTTTGTTAACCCCAAGATAGCTTACCAGTTTATGGACAAAGGTGGCATTCCCAGGATACAAGGGCAACCTTCATTTCAGTCAAATCTATCATGGTTCTCTCTTATTGCTCTGTAATCAAAAATATACCTTTTCTGTTATATCAGGTTTTGAGGATTAGTACAACTACTAGAATTATCCTACATGATACACAATAACTGATACTGAACAGAATTATGAGATTTTAATGAGGCTTTCACAAGGTGATAGCCCAGAGTATCACTGATATTCAGATCACATTTTGATGTCAACATGGAATCTAAAGTTTTTGATGATGATGTCAGCTATATGCATCTTTCTTCTAGAATAGATCACAGGCTGGTGAGAACCAATCACAATATGTATTATTGAGAGTATTATTGACTTTCAAGCGTACAGACCATCATTCAGGTACTTTTGGCTCTCTTCTCTTGCCTTATATAAGGGCTACCATGCTTGCAAATCCTCTCATAAGTCATTACACAGGGTAAATCAGCGTTACAAGTGATTTAAAGGGTGACTACTTTTTGCCTCTGACTTTTACATGTGAGTACATCACAACTCATGATGTACTCACAACTCTTACTACCGGGTATTTATTCAGTGGTTTTGTGTCAGACAGTGTAATTTTCAGGGTTATTTTGACTTTCCTGTCTGTTTCTGATCCAATTCTGGATTTTACATTTTCCGTATACCCCTTGAATGATTTCCATACAGGTCCCTATCTACTTTATTATGCATTCAGAATAAATTATGTTAGCCCTACTGATGGAAATGGGCCCACAAAAGGACAGAGAAAAACTCTGACCAGGGTGGGAGAGTTTTTCTCTGTCCTTGTGTGGGCCCATTTCCATCAGTAGGGCTAACGCTCACATGGTTCATATGGGACTGAAATCTAGCACTTCACATTACACTCTATTCAGTTAACTCTGTTTAAAATATAAGACTTAGTGCTACACGGCTAACGTTTGTATAAACGTAACCTTTCCTTGTATCAAATATATACATATTAGCTAATTTTACATAAAAAATGAAGAAAAATGGATTTCCTTTTTTCCTTTTCCCTTTTTTTTTTTTTCATCCACATCTCTCACAACATGTTAGAATTAACTCTTAGTTAGAACTCTTCTCTTCCTAGTACATGCAGGTGTTAGATCCTGTTCGGATTTTCTTCTGCATTTTTTGTTCACTTGCAATGTGACCGAACTAACCTCTGTATAACTGAATGTACTTGTCCCTGTACAGGCTTTCTGATAGGGCGCGATAAAAAAATGCAAATTATGCAACATTTGCAGGGCAGATTATGTGATTAGAGAGACCAATTATGTGATAAATAATGTAAATTATGCGATTTTTTTTTCTGAGCAATTTTAATTAAACTTGTTTTTCAAGTTTCAGGATAAAAAAACAAGTTTTTACTTCCCTAAAGACATTTTGAACACAAGGGAACAGTAATTATAAATCTTGATCGACATAAGTTGGGATAAGTAAAAAAAAAGAGGTCTTCTGCACTATTGGTGCACCACGTTAAAAGTTGAAAGGACACAGCTAACATGCCAAATGAATGATCAATAATTATTAATATTCCTGTATGCTAAGACTAGCTTCTTACACTTTGTTTTTGTAGGCAGTATTATATTTCTGAACAGATTTGCTAATCTGAACAAAGGGTGTGTTTGTGTTACACCAATCGGCAACTCTTTTAGAATGAGAGTCGTACCAGGTCCCTGACATGCAAAATAACGCGTTGAACTTCAAATGTTTAGAAATCGAAGGTAACAAAGGCTTTTTAGCCGTTTTCCAAGGAAAATCATCTTAAAAATGGCGTATTTATGCAGGAACTCCTAAGAAACTTGTTGATTTATGTTTTATTTTATGAATTTTGTGCGTTGTTTTGTGAATGCGATTTTTTGTTACAATTGTTCGATCGGATGCGATTTGAGGTCGATTGTGCGAAATTGCACCAACGCGTAATATCAGAAGGCCTGCCTGTACTAAACCACTGAGCTATTAAACATCTGAAGTTACAAATTCCCACCATTAATTTTCTATTAGTTTACTCAGAACTCCACCGTGAACTGTTATGTGGGATGTCTGTGGCAGACCACATTATATGGGATGAGTTTGGTCATCATTGATTGTAGTCGCTTTTGGAATGTGCTTGTACGTGATTCAGTAAGTTAAGCCCTGTTGGCCAGGGTTTCTATTCTATTTGTGTGATCACAGAGAATTCCCCTTACTATTAACTTGTGCATGTTGCTCTAAATCAGTACTGTTAAGTTACCAACCATAATTTATTGCTCCACAAAATAAGGACTCTTTTTCAGTAGGCAAATTTCCCTATGAAATGGCAAAAAACAACTTTAAAAAAACAATTTCAAAGGTTTGAAAATGAGCTTTCCCGACAAAAATGTATTTATTCCAAATCTCTCTCAACCAGAGTGACTTGATTTTCAAAGCAATTTCGGTTTCACTGTCTTTGCATTTGACATCAAGAGGATGCATTGCGAATATTCGGTCAGGTTGGATTGCACTAAAGATGTCAAAACCTAATTCTGTTATCTTGCATTCCAATGCTAAAAGAGGAACTTCAAAGCTATTATAATGAACATTCTGACAGGTGGGTTTTTACCTTATTTCACCCAAAAAATAGTTGGCATCCATTGGTTATTACCAGTGCAGTTCATGCTTATCAAATTAAAGTCAAATTGACCAGAAAACCAAAGGTTCCATATGTTCTTTAACTTCTTTACTCCATGTCTTCATTGTCACTGTCTCCAAATTACTAATAAGAAGGTTGTTATGCATAGATCTAATGACTGCTCTATTGATGCTGAGGTCAAGAAATGAACTTTTCAGACATCAAAGGACACATGACTTGTATCTATAGGTAATGGCAATACATGTACTTAATACTAATGCAGAACCTGAATAGCTCAGGCCACACCAGCATCACTACAGACGGTCTCACTACGTTTTTAAGAAGGTTGTCTAAGTCTACTAAACAAATACTAAACCAATAAAATTATTACAATCCACTCCTGGACCAGTTTTACCATTACTAAGCTTTTTTCATTATTTTCGGCCTCCTCCTTTTTTCCACTCTCGCTCCCCAATTTTACAAATGACATACAAAGGAAATGCTAAAATTCTCATGACACAAGAGCTTTTTATGTGCTCCAAACAGCTGGCTTACAACTCTCACTGGGCCTCAGTCAGTCCTGACATCTTACATCAACCGACGCATCCCACACTCACGCCACAAGGCGTCTTATTTTTGAGAGGTTGCCTGTGGTTACCATTGAACGCAAGTGAACCATTGAAAAGAATGCTGGAAAAATGTTCCTTTTTTTGTGTTTCATTAGGAAAATAGGAGCAACTTCAGAATACCCGGCCACAATTGCGTGACATTGAACGCTTGCTCCCTTAGTTCCGCAGTCGTGTTGTAATCATTAAAGTAAAAAGAAAATTTTATGGGTCAATGAATGTAAGTGTTGTGAAAATATTGCTCCCGACTTCCCGCACTCCCGCTGTTGAAAAAAAAAGAATATTAAATGGGTCTAGAACTAGTGCTCCCGCAGTCCCACATTCCCGCAGTGGAAAAAAAATATATTAAACGGTATTCTGAAGTTTAGCCGGAAAATAATAATTGTCAACCCATGCCATTGACTCCTAGCAGTGGGACTTAATAGATTTTACTCTGTCTAATGGCAGACCATGCATTTTACTTGTCAAATAGTCCGGGACCGGAGATTCAGGAGTCAATGGGTTTAAATAAATCAGCTTAAACAAAAGACCACAGCGCTATTGCATATTGCTATTGTTTTCATAAAACATAAAGGATCGTAGGCATAATAAATTAAAGGCCTCTGCGGAAATCTTGCCACTTCTTGGAGGAATAATTTCAATTGTTTCACAAGGAAGTAAACGACAGATTATACTATTTAATTCTAACTTGCCTAGCTTTGATTTAGCCATAAAACTCCTCATTATTCCGCGGAATGCTGTAGACCACATAAGGCATTTATTTTGTACCATCGAGAACGGTCGTCGTCCCTCGATCTTATAAATGTTAAATTTCGTCACTGCTCAATATCGATCTATAAATAGTTTGCCCAAACTGTGCACGCAGTCTCCATAAAAAAATAGTTGACGTAAAGCCGGGAGAAACTGCAGCAATAAGTTTGTAAAGTAACATGAATATGATCTGATCCGACCTTACAGCAATATTAATACAATCGGAGTCCCTTTCAAATGGGCATATCACCGATTTAACATCGGCCAAAATTACCAAGATTGTTATCTTGAGGTAGAAACAGTGCTAATGATGATGGTGAATAATCATTAATTAAGCGTATTTTTTCACAACAATGCGAAATTTTGGATTAACTTGAAATTTTGACTTACACAAACAGTCCCAAGAAATTGCGGGCAGGAAACAAGCTGAAGATAACGTGGTGCAGTCGCTTTCCTCCAGTCTTTTGCAACAACCTTAGACACCACCGTTGATTAAATCCCCAAATCGTCGAATATTTTAAAGGATCTTAAAACCACATACTTTGAAACACACCAAGCACGGAAATTTACATGTCCTTCGATGTCTCTCTTTAGTACCGAGTCCCTCCACAAGGTTCATTTGACACCGGATGTCCGGTCGGCCACACCAAGCCTTAAGCCCCATTTACACGAGCAATTTTTCCTTGACAAGGAAAAATTGCTCGTGTAGATGGGGAATAGTGGACAAATTTTCCTTGTCAAGGAAAATCTGGCGTGCTAGCTTTTCCTTGACAAGGAAAAATTGTCAAGTCAGAAATTTGCTCGTGTAGATGGACTACAAGGAAAATGTGACAAGGATATTATTGATTTGCAGCACTTGTCAAGGAAAACTTGTCAATTTTTCATTTACACTACCAAGGAAAACTTGCTAGTGTGTACAGTCGGCAAGTTTTCCTTGACAAGTGGACTTGTCAAGGAAAAATTGCTCGTGTAAATGGGGCTTTACCAAAAAGATAAAGGGCATCGGACCGGATCGACCACAAGTGGGAATTGGGAAGGGGTTTTATCTGTAATCTGCACTGACACAGGGACACAGTGTCCTAAATTAACGATAATAGTAAATTGAATGCAAATTAACAATTAACGATAATCGTCAATTCAAGGTAGAGAACATGTTGGCACTGATTAATTCAATTCAATTTACCCTTTATTTCGGACACTTTTTGAAATTTTAGACAGATTGCAAGGGTCGCAGATAATTTCTAGTATATCTTAAATGAAGAAAAATTGAGGAAAATATTTATATTTTTAAAACGATTTACCGAGGGGAAAAAAGTGGCAGAAGCTTTCGAAATGACCACTGCAAATAAGGATGGTTACTGATTAAGAGTAGAAGGGAAGAGTACAATATTTTGATCGTCTGTTTGTTTGCTTTTCCTACTGAGAAAAAAGGGACGCCCTGATTTTGCTGTAACTTTTGCGATTTTTTTCTTATCTCATAGCAATCAATACAACTACAACTACATTTTTTTTGAAAAAACTCTAAAATGCCTGCGGTTTTTGTGTGTTGACAGGTGGTAGATCAAAAGGCCTGAAAAGTTACTCGTTGAAACTTTTAGCTGAAACTCATGTTTCAGCAGTAGGGTTAGATAATTATGCTCGAAAATTTGAGCATCATACCTTTGAGCGTCGCTCCTAAAATCATAGCATTAAGCTGGAAAATATGCTCGTTCCCTAGCATTATGCTCAAAGATGCTGGGTGAATTTGCGCAGAAAAAAAGACAAAAAAAAGACAAAATAGGGGCTAACATTTCATGTTGCGCTCTCAAACTTACAGGCCTGGGGAGTCAGGCATAAAGTAAGGTAGCCAGGTCTTGAACAAAGTCAAATAAGTGCATAAAGCAGTCACAAAGCCCACAGGACATTTTTAACCACATTGTTTTGATGTTTTTATGAGCAGGATAATTTTATCAATCTTTATGCTCCTAAAATCGACTATTATGCCGGCATTATGCTCCATGCTTGCACCAAAGTATTATGCTCGAAATTGTGCCGGCATAATTTATCTAACCCTATGCAGCAGGCGTTGCATCATGTAATCTCGTTCGGGAACTTTGAAACTGGTCTCGAAATGTGCCTTAGCCGGTATCTGACTGGCTTACGCAGCGTAGCGTGACAAGGCCGAGAGAGACCAGTTTCACGAAGTGGTGTTACACGGTGAACTCTTGTTTTTATCACCACTGCGACTGCGGCGACCGTTGCAGAAGTAGAAAGCGGTTCTACTTTTCGCGAAACTTGTCTCGCAACGTAAGCTAAAAAAAGTTTAAAAAAAACCGACCATGTTACACGGTGCAATGCCTCCTGAAACTTGTTTCGCAGCGCCGTTGCACACAAGTTTCAGCTAAAAGTTTCAACGTGTAACAGCGGCTTAAAACTTTGGAAGCGAAAAAAAAACTGTTTTGTTTTTACGCAAGTGTATCCTCTTTAAGCGAATTGATAGGATATGAAAATTCAATGGATTGTATTAAAATTTTGCCAGGGGATACCAACCTAAAATACCGTGTGAGGGATTTCCGTTATTTTAAAATTGAACTCCCGCAATGGCCTTCGACTTAACCTTTATCGGCAAATTTGGGATAGGTATATTTGAAACAAAATTTTTTAAACCACCAATCGGAATATCAAAAAAGCCTCACATGCACGGTTTTAACGCAAATAGGCATCACGCAAATAGCCATAAAGCAAAAAGGATAACGCAATGAAGCATAACGCAATGAGGCATAACGCAGAGCCATAACGCAGAGGCATAACGTAAACAGGAAGAAAAAGTTCGATAGCGATTATATGCATTTCATAGCCTTTCGATTGATGTATATTTTGTGGCTTTTGCGCCTAACAAAGCGCGTTAAAAAGGACACCCGTGAAGGTCTACCGTAACCTTAAGGAACAACTCCACAAGTTTGTTTTTGGGTTCTTTTCAATAGCCTAGTTTCGAATTGTGCAGAAACAAAAGAACAGAGTCGAGGTTCACGGGAATAATTAGCATCTGTGTTGTTCAAATCAAAGGAAGAAATGCAAATTATTCCCCTGAACCTCGACTCTGTTCTTTTGTTGCTACACAATACGAAACTAGGCTATTTGAAATGCCCCAGTATTGTCAATAAACAGATATTGCGTTCTCCTCACAAGCCGGTAATAGATATTTTAAGCAACATAAAGAAAAGAAAGTTATCAGTTTCTCCCCTTTAAGGGGAGATAAGATAAGAAACTTTGACGACTCTTCCCTCACACGACGATACCGCCTGTCCGCCTGTTGTGGGCGGGCCTGATAAGAAAAATCCACCCTCTCCCGGAACCAATCAGATTGCAGGAATTGTTGAAAAAAAAAACAGGAAAAAAAGGGGAGAGATAAGACATTTTCTACAAACATATTTGATAGTGAAATGTGCTGCTGTGATTAAAGGGAAGAAGTGCACTTGTTTCAAATGACTGGCCCATTGTAACAATAACTAGCAAAGACCTTAATTGAGCAAGTTTGATGCACTTTAAGGCTTTGTAGGACAGAGTTCATTAACAAAGAACGTCTGGTAAAAGAGGAAGTCAAATTTGATGTAAAGTAATTTCCGTGACTTTGTTGCCCTGACGTTCAGTCTAACATCCCCTTCGGCGAAGTTCCTCTGTTAACAAATGACTGGATTTGAAAACTGCATAGTCTAATTTGCGTGGTATAAATAAATGTTATTAAATGGATTCCTTTATGCAAGTTCTGCGAATGGGGAAGTTGAGAAGCGTCGGTTTTGAACGAGGGACAGGAAACGGAAGTAGACTTCTTTGCAAAAGAACGCAAAAAGATCCTCAGGTGCAGCCTTTATCAAAGACTGCTATTTTAGACAATCTTGGACATAAGCCCGCGTGTAGCAACAATCAACTATACTAAAACATGCATCAAAACAAAAACAAAAAAGATAACAAAACAAAAAAGCAAAGATAGAAACAGGAATTCGGGAATACTTTTAATTTCAAACATAAACACAGCTTGCAGAAACATGTACATTTTTCAAGAGGTGGCTTATAAACAAACTCTAACAAAAGGAAGAATCAATGGAGATGGGTAGGTCTCTTTTTCCTGGTAATCTAACTAATTCTTTCTTTTAGTTGTATGTCATGTAGCGTGGAGTCGCACTGAACTTGGCATAGGCCTTGATAACTTTGTTTACTGCTTCAAGGAAATCTTTCTCTGTGGCAACCTTAAAAACAAACATAGAAGTAAACCAACTATAATGAATGAAGGGGGTAGTTTCTAAAGAAACTGTGGTGCTGCGTCGGTGGGAAGTAGTATACAAAAATTTGGTTTTATCAACGGAGTTGATAATGTAAATTGGCCACCGTACAGAGATTCTAAAAGCTGACGTTTCGAGCGTTAGCCCTTCGTCAGAGCGAATCCAGGAATTATGGGTTACGTGTACTTTTTATAGTAGAGTAGGAGCTACTCTATTGGAGGTAACATGGCAACGTGAAAAATAGGAATATAATAGTTAAATGAAAAGCGTTCGTTAATACCGTGAGGATTAAGGGTGCCGATTTGGAAGATGAATTTTTGTTCTAGATTCTTGCGGCTTTCCGTCGTACCTAGATGTAGGGAAAGGCCGCAGATAGCCATGTGTTTTCGCTTCAACTATAATGAAGCTTTAGCCAATTGCATAGTCCCATTCTGGTCACGCGGGCGAGTTTGAAACAATGAAACACTACTTGTTGATTTACTAAATGAATTTCAAACAAATGTGATTTGAAATCAATTAACCGCAACGAGTGCTTGCTCACAGCTTTCACATGCTTCTGAGCAACAATGAGGTGTTCAAAAAATATTTGACTTGAAAAAAGTGATTGAAATTATAATTTCTTTTGTTGGAGAAGAGATTTCAAAAACAAGTGCGTCGTGCTTCATTGGATTTCCAAACGCACGAAAGCATTTAAACAACTCGGCCTGCGGCG
Organism: Montipora foliosa; assembly: GCF_036669935.1. Taxonomy (NCBI): domain Eukaryota; kingdom Metazoa; phylum Cnidaria; class Anthozoa; order Scleractinia; family Acroporidae; genus Montipora; species Montipora foliosa. Next base: position 56,789,220 of record NC_090871.1, read on the forward strand.
GAGTGCGGCCTTGTGGTTTCAAATGTTTTCTTGAGTTTGGAAATCCAATGAAGCAATCGCACTCGTTTTTGAAAACATAGTCTATCATTTAGCGTACCAATGGCGCCATTGCTGCAACACAGTAACATAATGCGATCGAACAATTAACTAACCAGTTACGTTCACCGGGGCCTTTATAAAAAGTGTAAGCATTCGCAGATTTGATTCCACAAGGAAGCACCTTGCCTCCAGTTGCGTTATATGAGGAGTGGTTCCTAAGCACATACGCATCCAAACGTGGACACTGAGAGAATCTGCGCAATTAGTTTTGGGACAATTTCTCTGTGCGGTTTTCCAAAAGATCCTCGATCACTTATTTCGTAACGGATAAACATGTTACAAATTCCGTCTCTATTTGCCATCACTGCTGATAATGATCGTGAGTTTTCAGTCATGCATTGTTTAACAGATTGGTGCCACCTTAACCCACTGGGGGTAATCAATCCCCCAGATGGAAAGATCAGTCTTCTTTTGAACAGACTGGCACCGCCTTCGTTTCCTCGATGGAAAGAGCGATTTAACTGCAACAAAAACAAAATTCAGTCCACTTACTTTTCTCCTTGACCGAATGGCAAACATGCCTGCTTCTGTACAAACGCTCCGGATCTCAGCCCCTGCGAAAAAAAAAAATGAAACATGGTTGTCCTTTAATGAGAGGCGCAGAAAAGTCCCACATGACGCCCTAGAGCACCCACAGCTGGAAGTTACCAGCTGTCTCGCTTGGGGCTTTCCCGGACGAATCTATAATGATGAGAGCCCCGAAAACCATTCTGCTAGTCATACAGTTTACAATCTATGAGGGAAACTACAGACACCTCCGCCCAGAAGAAAGCTAATCCACAACAATGGGGACAACGTGCCTTTAACCCTTTCAGCCCCGATAGTGCCAAATGGCACTTATAGATTTTACTCTGTCTAACGCCAGACGATTTTACTCGTCAATGGGGAACCCCTCGGGGCTTAAAGGGTTAAGACTTTGGCATTGGTAGACCGATTCTGAGTAAAAGTGCTGGGAGTTCTCTAAAGTCATAAAAACAGCTGCCGTTTTATCTTTGACTGAGCAAGGGAAGATATGGGTTCAATGACGTCACAAACAACTTTGCATTGACTCAGCGGTAGGTCTTTGAAAACAGCACTGAAAAGTACTTGATGGTACTCAACCTGGAAATAAACCCATTAGCCTTCGTTGCTCAGTAGTAGTCCAAACCACGATCAAATTTTCAATTTCCTAAAGCCTACACGAAAGCGAGTTTTCAGAAATAACGCTTACAAAGAAACAGCAAGTGTTTTGGACAAGGGCAGAGAATTGTGGAGGAGTACAGTTTTCTTGAGGTGATTGGCATTTGAACCCAACCATCAATGTTGATGACTGACCTGTGGTGTTTGGACACAGTCTTGCCAACAATTCATATCGAATATCACGCTCCACACTCATGGATCTAGCATGGATCTTGAATATGTGACTTCTACCCTGCAAGGAGGTAAGATAACATATCAGTTCAGTCGGATAACGCCAAACATAAAATCGAGGCATGGTTGGTTGCCTCGTCCAAAAAGCTTAAGATCGAAACAAACCAGAAAGAAAGAAAGAAAGAAAGAACCCAGCTGTTTTTTCCTCTTATATGCGACTTAGGGTCAATTTGGTTGAAACACGAAAAATGCACAAACCGCTGATGATGTCAAGTGGATAATATTATCACGAAGAACGAGGAAAGGAAAGGAATGGAATTTTATTTGAATGTCTAGTCTAGAGCACTAATTAGGAACACTGTAAATTGAAATCAACAAATTAACGCAAATCAAATCAAATGTTGGTTTTTGAGGAAAGGGAAAACTGGAGTACCCGGAGAAAAAACCCTCGGAGCAGAGAAGAGAACCAACAAACTCAACCCACATGTGACGCCGAGTCTGCGAATTGAACCCGGGCCACATCGGTGGAAAGCGAATGCTCTCACCTCTGCGCCAGCCCTGAATCCCAGAGTCAGGCTCCACAAATCGAAAATGTTTTGCAGGAATCTTAACGCGTACTTATTCCTCCTCACTCGGGAAACTCGTTTCCCTCATTTCTCTCAAACTGTTCGCTATTTAACACGCAAAATTCAAAAGCGAACCAAAGCAACCATTTTCTAACAATCCTATGATCCCTGGGGTCTTTCATGCAGGCGTAGCTCAGTTGGTTAGAGCGCGGCTTTCGGAGAAACAGGTTCCCAGTTCGATCCTCGGAAACTTCAACGTCTGTTTCAACTTTCCTCTGATCCGTGTAGCTACAACTTCAAATCTCCTTAAAACGGAGCACTGACAGAGGGAGGGGGGTAAAGGGTGCACTGTTGGCTCCCATTGATACCAGCCTCGTAGCTGTAGGAACTACCGACGTTCACTAAAGTGACTTTATCTTTAACTTGACGCAAGCTATTTTTGCCAAACATGCCATGCAAAACAATGGGCATATCAATTCTGTTTCTATCGTTCAGTCGCTGATGCCCTTAAAGTGCCCCTGCGATCAAAAATCAATTCATATTTTTCTTTGGATTTCAAAACTATGTGAACAAAACACTAAGTGACCCACGTTTTAAGCCTTGATTTCAAAAAGACTCCTCTTTATTTTAACTGTAATTTTCCTATTTAATGGTCCGCCATTACTAACATTATGTTCTTGAGAGAGCTGGATCGAGGAGAAAATGACATCAAAGGCTCACTAGTTTAAGAATGCAATACGTGTATACGCCGCAGAATTAATATGCAGCGCGGGGGTTTTGGGCTTTCAGACTTTTAAACTCACGCTTTGCATATATAATAAGCTGCGTTCACACGCTGAAATTTT
>NC_090871.1:56794579-56837079 GCF_036669935.1 Montipora foliosa
ACCAATTTCTCCAGACTTGAATGTTAGGAACTTAATGATGATGACTACGTCCTGAAGAAAACAACAATTTCCAATTACCTTATCCCCCATTGGCACTTACCATTTCAACAGAATCAGAATATCCTCTTACCTATTTGTGGCCATGAGGACCTTGATATTTCCTCTTGGATCAAACCCATCCAATTGATTAATAAGCTCCAACATGGTCCTTTGCACCTCGTTGTCGCCGCCAGCCCCATCATCAAATCGAGTTCCTACCAGTGAGAGATGATATCAAATGAGATTAACCCTTTGACGTCCAACCGGCTGAAACCGGCCAGACTCAGTACTTTACTCTGTCTAACACCAGACGATTTTTCTCGTCAATGGGGAACCCCTGGGAGTCAATGGGTTAAGGCCCAGACAAGCTGGTGCACAGTGATTTTCAAAAATGCACCAATGAAACATGTTCATGTCTTTTTACTAAAGGAAGAAATCGTCCAGAACTAAATAGACAAAGCCAAATCGGCAGGTTTGGTATTGAAAACATTTGCTGGTCCTTGCTCAATGTGCATTCCAAATACACAAGGGGCATTGCATCAAACTTAATATGTTTTTTTCTTTTAGTAGCTGGTGTAACATATTTACAAAAAGTGACTACATTAAGATGAAAATTCTCTTTCCTTTGAGCAAGACACAAAGTAGCACGTTTACCTCCAATGGCATCAATTTCATCAAAGAAAATGATGCATGCTTTCTTTGTTCTTGCCATTTCAAACAATTCACGAACCATTCTAGCACCCTAAAAATAAGAACAAACATGTTTTAATAGCTTAAAGGTGGTTTGGAGATCATGAAAAGTCAAAAGTTACATTGTAAACTACTTTAAAAATATTGATATTGAGAGTAAGTAGAGATTAATAAACCATAATTATAGTAAGCATCCTTTTAATCTTCTTGATGAATTTTGATTATTGCATGAGATGGAAAAGGACTTTGATGTGAAAACTGGTTAGCATCATGGACTACAGAGGAGAAACCACTACTGACTAAAGTCTGAAAGCAGGGCTTGAAATTGCGACTCACTGGACGCCAATGCGACCAAAAATTGAGTGCTACAACAAGTTGCAAAATTGTTGAGACACTTTCATTAAAAAACACCTTATCTAGCTTCCAATACTCACTGTATATCGAATTTAAACCTTTCCCACTTCCCCTCCCCTCTCCCCATTTCATTTAACATTTTTTTGTCTTGCTAGCAACACTGATAAGTGGGGGAGGGGGGCTGCAGTGTGAGAGATAATAGGTACATTGATAACGCCCCAAGAAGGTGAAGTGTGTCCACTATTTTGCAACTTGTTGTAGCGACTAGATTTTCAGAACTGGTTGCCAGCTGGCGAATCATATTTTGTCTGGTAACCCAGGATAAACAGTAGACAACTTTTGTATTTGAATCTTTATATGATGAAATCATTCGGAACTGGCAGCTAGAACACGACTCACCGTTCTTTTCCCACTAAAAATAATAATGTCTAAATACTACAAGAAAATTGGTTTCACACAGTTAATTAATAGCACAAAATGCACTTCGATACTTCGATCACCGCGTTTACTAGGCGCCATATGGTTGTGAATGCTGAAAACGTAGCTTTAGCCAAATTACCGAAGGACCTCCTTGGAACTAGCTTGATTATATTGATATATTGATAGTGAATCTGGACATCGCATAACAAGTTTGAAATTTGTATAGAACCTGAAAAAAGCGACCTGTACCCTTAACGTAAAGTAGGTTGGAGAACGTGTCCCCTCTGCTAGAAAGAGGGCACCTGCAAAATTGACTGCACATGCAAGGTGATAAAAATCGGTAGAAAAATACTTTAAGAAAGCAAGTTCCTCTGATTCTAGAGGCGACCGAAACTGTATGAGACGCTTCTTTTATTTTATCCCGGTCGGAGACTGGTACAAGCATTGTGGTTGTGTGGGGGCCTAGGCTGAGCAATTGTAGTATTGCGTTTACTCGTGATAATTGTAAGCTAGCCGTAGGGGAATAAAGAAAGTTACGTTTTGAAGAGGACAAAAGCAAGGATAAAGGACCCATGTTTGCCTTGCTATGGAAAACACGGACTTAAAACGTTCTGTGCTTTGCTCCATTTCAAATAACTGTAAAGAACACCATCACCAAACTAAAGACAAAAGCCGAAAACAACAGTGACTTTAGAGGTCTTTCTTGTGCTGTATTTTCACCTGCTATTTAATAATTATGACTTCCCTTTCATGCAAAGTCATATAAATTATTAATTAAGTTGGCGACCGAAATTTATTTATTTTTAAATTTTCCCCATTAGTCGCCAGCTGGCACCTGAGCAAAGAAGTTAATTTCGAGCCCTGGAAAGAACTAAAGTTTCCTAAAATGAACCCATTCCCTGTAGCTGCCCCAACCTACAAGTAAAATAGTCTGGCATCTCTGGCATTAGAGTTAAAACTACACTTGTCTCATTCTCAGGATTTATTTATTCTCCAAAAACTGTTCCAAATTGTTGTGTTGTTTTTCAAACCTTTTTATTTCAAATTCACTTTTTATTGGCTTTGAAAGACAGGAAAAGTGGTCATAGTTTAATCCATGACTGAGCAATGAAGGGGAATGGCTTTGATACTGGGTTGATGTCACAAATTACTTTGCATCTCTGTTTTCAAAGAATTATCACAATGCAAAGTAGTCAATGATGTCAAGCTGGTATTAAACCCATCGCTCCCCCTTCCACTGTCGTAGATCAAATTACAAGCAGTTTTCACTTTTTGGGAGCCTCTAAACAGTGACTTGGAAGGAGAGAGTGTAGCAAACCAAAGAACTAGTGTAAAACAAATGCAGAAAAGTCTTGTTGAGCGGAAAGTTTTTTTTTATTAGGAGAAAGACACTTTAAAGGGACATAGAGTAGCTTTTTGAGTTGACCTAGATGTTGTTAATAACCAGAAACAGTGAAATGTAAGCAAACCATCTCAATAAAGCTAAAATAAGTGCAAGGTGATGAGATTCGTAGAGACTGAGCTGAGGTCAAAGAAAGAAGGTGACAATGATTATGATGAAAAGTGACTTAAATTTGACTCACCTCTCCAACATATTTCTGTACTAGTTCTGAGCCAATTACTCTGATAAAACATGCATCTGTTCTGTTTGCAACAGCTCTTGCACACAGTGTTTTTCCAGTACCAGGAGGGCCATACAGAAGAACCCCTTTAGGGGGCTCTATTCCTAAATTCACAAAGCGTTCCGGCTGAAAGAGAAACAAGTAAGGCTGAATATAGCAGAGTACAATAACATCGTCATACACTGTTCATTGTGCACAAGTTAATTCTACAGATTTAAAGAACTAGCCACAACAAAAGATGGCCTCTGTTGGCTAAGCTGCAAGACCAGTGGTAAAGCATCTAAACTTGAATACCAAAGACTGAAACTTTTTCTATGTGTGCCTATGTTTTTGTGGTCAGAGTAAACAACAACTAAACTTGAAGAAAGGTACAATCGCAAAAAAGGAACTAATGGTACATACCTTAATAGCTATACAATCGTTTACTCCAAAACATGTTCTTTTACTTGCATTTGATACATGAATAATGCAATTTTCACAGCCGTAACACTTATTGGTGTCAGGTGTTAAGAGGTTACAGGTTCAAATGAGAACACTGTAAATGTGCTAACCACTGAAACAACCCGTTCTCTGGGCGAACGAGGCTCAATTTAATAACAAGTGACACAAATATCTTTGCTATAAAGTGGAGGAGAAGGGTCAGAAGAAGTACAAAGCTCTGAGTGTCCAATCAGCATAGGTGTAAGAAATTCTTACAAAATATTTTCTTGCAGTCAACCATCATCTCACAGTCAAGCAATCAAGCTTAAAAAGAAGCAAGGGAGAAAATGCAAGTCTTACATGAAGAAGGGGGGTTTCCACAACTTCTCGGAGCTTTTCAATCTGCTCCTTGCAGCCTCCCACATCAGAGTATGTCACATCTGGCTTTTCCTCAACCTACAAATAAAGTCATTGTCATCAGTGACAGGGTACAGTTCAAACCCCAGATGGGATTCAAAGCAACTTTAAGTTTTCCTATTTTGTGTATTCTTTTCTTTCTATGGGCCTAAGCGTGCCACATTTTTAAGCCAAAGACTGCAACCGGAAGTGAACTGTAATACTTTCTATCTTGTCTAGACAATACCACATGTGTAATGCTGTGTACATGAACTTTTCTCTGTTACTACTCTCTTGGCATGTGACACACTCACTTCCAGTTTCAGTCTGTTGATAAAAAACATTCAGTGTCTAGGCTACCTAATGACAACTGTATGATTGAACACAAACCTACAGTAACTGGCATACTAGCTCATTTCTTGCAAAACATGTACTTACGTACAAATGAGATGCATACCTTCACAACTTGAAAATTCTAATGTGGCTCTTTGCAGATAGTTTTATCTTACTAATCACTTTTCTGGTCTGCAGAAAAACTCCACCCCCTACATGTACTTGAAAGCCAATTATGCTGAGCCAATCAGTGTTCGGGCAAGTGCTAAGGCAGCAGATCGCGCGTAAAGGTTGTCAATTGACACCCAATCCTTTCATGTGTGATTGACATGATATGCCAATCATTTTTCACATGCAGATTAAGGCAGATTATTCAGGTCTTTTTTTTTTTCGGGAAAAAAAAACTTTGAACACATCCCACCAATTCAAGATTTGCAATTTAAACAAGAAACTTAAGTGAGACGTCCAAATTTACCTCTCCCAAGACCTTAAAGACAAAACAAAGGACATTTTTACATGGCTCTTTTGTTGCCATGGTAACCTACTACATCACATCTCTGAGTGCATCTTGTTAAGCAATAATATTATTATCAGTGTTTCATTTGCTATCATGAGATTGCCATTCTGAGAAACGGTGAATTCTTATATAATAAGACATTCCCTTCAAATAATTGTTGAAACTGTGATCACTGACATCACAGACTATGTTGCAAAATAGCAATTACTGATGTGCAAGCGTTTGTTGAGCTCATGATAGGTACTTTAATCTATAATAATACTTTTAATTAACACAAAAATAATAATTATTATTATTGCAACATCTCTGGAAGATCGATAAGGTATTGACACAGTTTCCCACTGTGAATGCCCAAGCACATCTCCTGAAAATACCTTATCTCTGAAAATTAACGACACCCAAGTACATTCAAGTCTTTACCTGCATCATGGTGACTGTTGGGTCAATCTTTGGTGGGAGAGGGATGTGAATTTGGTACTTATTTCTATCAACTCTGAAATGAGCAAATCAAGAAAAACTATTTAATAGTACATTATTACATGACTTGTGTTTGTAGCCGATATAACGCGGGCTCTGATTGGCTAATTGTGACTGAATTGTAGGGCATTATTCTCCCGTAATGCCACGGGCCAATTACGGGCTTGTAAAAACAAAGCAAAAGGTAATTAAAAAGCAATATAATAAACTACTTACTAACCGAGCTAGCTCGAGCCGTACTGGGGAATATTGGAATATCGTAGTGGCACTTTAAAGAAATGTAATTAACAACATGTAAATTAAAACCCTGTATGAACCCTATAAATAACATTGTAACTGTTCATACCCTACTCTCATTCCCTCTTCGATATCTGTTGGAGCCACTTGGTCACCAAGATCCACCACAAACTTGGCAAACTGTTTGACATTGATCACATACTTGGCATCATCTGTGTCTGCGTTTATTATCTTTGTGCATCTTGCAACCTTAAAGAAGACAGACAATAAAAGCCAGACTCAGTTGTATTTGCTCCCACAAGTTAACTCATTAAAGAGGATAATCAACATGTCTCTTGATTTTCTTCTCAAAATCTGAAAGTCATTCCTTGTTAACTTCATTATTACTATCACTAATAAATCATTTTTATAATAACCTGCAATGGCTGTTCTCCTTGAAGAGTCTGTTTATCTGCGGCTAAATCCCAGAGCGCTGGAGGAGCCAGACCAGTGTCTGACTCTTTGATACCTAATGGTTGGAGCCAAACAAACAGTGACCTTGGCATATTACGTTGGCACAAATATTGAGAAACAGACTAATATTGCACCCAATTCGAATTCGGAATGTATGTAAAAGGTTCAGGAGTAAATGGGTTAAAGAGGAACTGAAGGCAAAGAAAATAAGCATTTTTTATTTAACACTTTAGACCATGCACAATGATGTTTTAAACTTTTTTCCTGGCATATGTCATTTTTCCACATAAAAAATGTTTTTATTCCGATTTTGGGCCATCAGCACTGCGACTCGGAATGGAGGAGTCAGCAGTCATTTTTGTAGCTTACGACATATGATATGGGGAAGACATGCGAGAGCTTCCCATATAGAAGCAGTGCTTTGATTGATGTTTGTCGTGAATATTGAGTCCATGAAGAAACAGCAAAAAAAAACAAAGAAAATATCCACAGGAGCTATTTTTTCTCTTGATTACGAAATCTCTGTTCCACATATCATACGTCACAACAGGCTGCTGATTTAGTTTTAGAGCCTGCACTGAAAAGGCAGAAACAGTGGGAAAAGACCAACTTTGAACATAATTTTCTCACAAAAAACGAGAAGAAATAACCCCACAAACTTTTTACTTATGTATTCCAAAAACAATGTTGGAAAAATTGTTGATTTTGGCCTTCAGTTCACCTTTAAAGGACATACATGTAACGGTCAGTATGTTCCAAAGGTACCACGTAGACCTGTGTAAAGAACTTTGCGTACATGTAATACCTGTTAATTCATTAACTTTCTTGAGAGCACCTTGTATATCATCTTCCACTTTTTTTATCGATCTGCTGTATAACCCAGCACCCTACATGACATAACGTAAAGGATGGGATTAAATCTATGCAATCATTTTTTGATGTAATTACAATATTAGCAATAACTATTATTCATTGAAAATCAGGAGGAAATCAACATGCAAACAATGGATTCACAGACAACCGACAGCCTTAGAAAGTGAGAAATAATAGTATCCACACCCACTGCTTAGTAAAAACAATTTTACAACAACCTTTTAACATTTACACAGTACTCTAGATTAAGTCATACTGTTGAAGCTCCCAATGGATATACCGTATTTACCTGTGTATAAGTCGACCTTTTATGGCCTCAAAAGAAGCTCCAAAAATCGCCCTCGACTTATACACGGGTCAAAGATTTTGAGCCAAGTTCCAGCTAAGTAATTTATTCAAAATTAACATAATAATGTTGTCTTGGGCATAACGAACGCAATGGACAAAAGCCGACGTACATTGTAAAAGACTTCAAAATGAATGACAAAAGACTTCAAAACGAATGTAAGCAATTCCAGTTGAAATAAAAAAGGATTTGTCCAACTATAAATGTTGAAGATACTCACAAGCACAAATATGAAATAGACACTGGAAATTTTCGTTTTCCAAAGGCGGAAAGCTCTATTAGGCATTTCTGTTTCTTCGAATAAAACACAATCGTTCAACGGCTTAGTAACCTGGCGCAATAACTCGTGTTTGCGTGCAAGCATCGTCACTCGTGTCGGCGTGAAAACGCTGGTTGATAATGATTGTTTTTTATTCTTTATACAAACCTGGCAGATTTAAATGCTTTTGCAAACTTCGTATTGTTTGGTTTATGAGTTTTGTTTTGTTTGTCATTTGAGAAATTGTAAGTCAAGGACCAATTAAACCTTGCACATTTTCGCATCGTTCGCAAGTTATTTTCAAAGATCGACTCCTGCTTCTGTGATGTTGCATTGTGCTTATCCTCTAAAGCCCTTTATCCTTGAACAACGAAACAGGTGAGTTTGAGGTTTACATGTTCGATTTTCAGAGAACTTTTTCGAAACTCAAGGACAAAATGCCCGTATATACAACAGCTGCTGAACAACAAAACTATCAAGCGCTTGAGGCCCTGATTTTTTTGTGTATCCAGATTTCCAGAAATCGAGGAACACAAGATTAGTGTCTCATGAACATTTGACAAAGAAATTAAGAAATTGCGTTTTTTGCCATCAAAAATTGGGGGTCGACTTATACATGGGATCGACCTATACACGGGTAAATACGGTACTGGTTGGGTGGGGGACAAAAAATAATTTGAAATTATTGCTCAATTACCACTACTTCAAAATTATCGCTCCTGGAGACGAGAACTTGCTCAACAGCTGTACATGTACACCCAAATAAGCCACTGGTACGGTCAACACAATACTCAATAAATGATTATCTCAAGGTGGATACCCAGGGTGTAGTGAATACCTTACAGCAAATCTAATAATCTGTCCTTTTTAACAAAAAGCCAGCTTCTATATGTAAGACAGTTGCGTACAACACAAAGCCAAACCATTTCACAGATTTTAACGAAAAGAACTATCTTTTTAGACACCACAAATTGAGTAGCCACCATTCTCAGTAATAATATACACAACATAGGGGGGGGGGGGGGGGGGGTGTCCTACAGTTGCCTCGGAATGGTAGACTGTGCGCAGTCTCTCTTCTTTGGAAAAGACAATAGCGATATTTTTCCTTTGGGAATTTGACTCTATTATTATGCAAAACTTGAGATACATTTTTCTATTCTTTTGGCACCAACATGGCCGTCTTATCAGGTGAGTGCAATCAAAGAATTACCTTTACGATTTTAGATACCAAAAGAAAAGAGAGAATGCTTCGCCTCCAAAGAATGGCAGCCATCTTTTTTACATATTTCATTATAATGCACCCTTATAGGATACAGCTCTATCATGTTAAGGGTTAGCATCCAAGTGTCGCAGAGATGAAAAGTTTACGGCAGTTTCTATAAAAAAGTGTCAAATTTCCCCATTAACTTTTTGAGTGAAAACACTTCAAATGCATGCGAAAGCTGAATAGGACTTACATATGTTTTCAGGATTTCTATATCTCCTTCATCGAGAGCTAAAAGACAACAGATAACATAGTGACAATCGTACGTTCTGGTTCATTACGAAACGTCAGAACTCAAGTTAAACTTAAAAGCTTGCACATATCGCTAGCAAACTCAGTTCATCTCGACAGTCGTTCATCTCAGTTATTTTGTGCCAGATCATTCCTTTTAATAATAACAATGCTGAACAGTCCACCAACCTTGAATTGGCTTTTCATCCTTCGTATCGTCATTTTTGGTTTTTCTTTGGTCCTTTCCAAGGTAATCCGGCATTTTTACCCTGAAGATCTACCAAACTTTCCAATATGGAGGATAACGATGTTGCTGCGCATGTCCAGGAGTTGCTTTGTCATTGCCCCCATAAACCTTTTCACACTTTTTCAAACTAGTGCCAGTCTGCGAAAAGTTGCCACTCTACTCGGCACAGACGGAAACATTTTGCATGCCCGAGGCTCGTTTCTCGAAACTCCCGAAAATTTACGGGCCATTTTCGGGTGCCACAGTTCCTTTTGTATCTCAAGAACGGAGAGGATTTAAGTCGTCAAACTTCACAGTTATTTTTCTTTTTGTTACCTTGAAAACACGTTAAAAGATCGGCTCTCCAAAATAAGCGGTTAGCAGTTCACAAATGGCTTTTCGGGACTTTCGAGAAACGGGCCCCTGGTGCCGTTTCTCCGAAGTCCCGAAACTTTACGGGCCATTTTCGGGTGTCACAATTCCCTCTGTACCTCAAGAACGGAGAGGAACTAGGTCGTCAAACTTCACAGACAGTTTGCGTTTTGTTACCTTGAAACATTTTTGGCACGATTTCCGCCGCTCACTGCTCATTTCCCGAAACAGGGGCTGGTAATCGAGCGCCATTCCATTTAAAATCCACACCCCCGTGCTGACGAGGTTTTTGTGAGGCGCGGTCTAAAGAGCATTTCTGAGGGGGTCCATGTATCGGCACTCTCTCATCTTTCAAATATTTCTGAAGCGTATTGGAAAAAATCCCCATTTTTCTGTGGGTGGAAATAAAATATCAATTTCTGTAGGGGGGAATGTGTCGGCACTTGAAATTCGCACATCTCATCAACAGGGGTGGTGTGGATTTTAAATGGAATGGTTGGTACTGGAAGTTTCATTCCCAAGCCTTTATTCATGTAGGTAGTTTCATTCTTACGTTAGCAATGATTTATTTTCTACACCCTTTTAATGATCTTTGGACAAACATGTGATAAATAACAGTATCAATGATGTCTGGACAGTTTTGTTTTCAAGAATTTGGTCTCTTACTACTTGTCACGCAGTTCTTGATGGGTGGGGGGGGGGGGGGGGGTGTAGCAAGAGGCAAATGCTGTGCAGAGAATGGGGAGTGGTGCTGTAATTTTACAGTGCCCCACCCCATTCTCCTTGCCAACAATACCACCAGCTACACAGGCTAGGGAGGGTGTTACAAGAAGGACGAACGATTGTTGCGGGCTACTGTGCAAACTATTAATTAAACTTGTTGTAACAAGTTGCTCTCTCCTTTCGCAAATTCGGATAATCTGTCTGACCACTGTTGGTGGTACAGGCTGGTTTCATTATATCAATACATTGAAAAATATTGTCAGCATTCACCTTTCTTTAATTAATTTAGGCAGACAGTAACCTTGTGGCCTCTACTTTGGCTGAATTCAGGTGCTATGAGCCAGTATCCCAGTTTATCTTGGGACCATTATGGTATTTTTGATACTGGCTAATAGAACCTGAATTCAGCCAAAGTAGAGGCCAAAAACTGGAAACAATGCTTCTGCAAAATTGTGGAAGAACAACCAAAGAGAATTGTGGTATTTTTGATACTGGCTATGAAGATTATGAGTTCAGAATGAGATTGAAAACTAGGAATCACTGACAATGGTACACTTGTAATGCATTCAATGTTTTGGGTTTCCTGGAAATCAATCTGTGGCAAAATATTTTCATTTTCTTCTGAAAATTGAGCAAATACCATGAATCATGCTAGCTTCATGATCAACTTGCACAACCATAGTTATGTAAAAAGATCATTTTACAGTTCTGTGCTCAGTTACCAGGCATTTGAATAAAAGCAAGGCTGGAGTTGACCTTGTTTTGACACAAACCTCACTGCTTATGTAAATAGAAACTTATTACCATTGAAACATGATTTACATAAGAAAAGCAACGAGGTTTGTCAGCTCCAGCCTCACTTTAACCCAAAGGCCTGGTAACTGAGCACAGAACTGTAAAAAAACTGTCTATTCTTAAAGAAGTGGTGAAATGTATGTCGAGAGAAATTACTTTAAAGTTAAGCAGAGATTATTCAGTGAACTTGAATCCCAAACTTTTCACAATGCTTTAGGGATCATACCCAAGACAACGCATTTGCAAATAATTTATTGATCAAAGAAATGTTTCCAATCTCCTTGACTTTGAACTGTCCATAGATATACAAAGTGCTAGCATACATATTATTCTTTGCATTTTTCACATGTAGCTGTTCACACCTAAACACTCGCATAAACAGTTATGTATCAATAATTAGCAATTATTGAATGAGGCTGAGTAGGATATGAAGAATTCTGCAGGTCGAGGAGGGTGTTATCCACCAAGGCTGAAGGCCGAGGTGGATAACATCCTCCGAGATCTGCAGAATTCTTCATATTCTTCGAAAGCCGAATTCAATAATAATATTGCTTTATTATTCATTCAAAATATTTTCTCCGCTCAAACTTCTAAACCTACTCACAGCCATTTTTCTGCTCAACAAAAAATAACAATCTCGTCCCCTGCTTTTTTCCGTCAACGGTTCAATAATTTGCAGCGGGTTGCACTTTTGACGTCATTGGTTCAATAATCTGCAGCGGGCGTCACTTTTGACGTCACTGATATGATGAAGTTTCTTTCCAAATTTGGTGAACAGCAGCTGGTTATGGTGAATTATGCGTAGTTTTAACCAATCAGAAACGGGGAAATATTTTGAATGAATAATAATTATTGTTACTAAGCATACACATGAATGTCAGTCTCAAATTAAAACAAAAGATTAATTCAGACTACCAATAAATACCATACAAAAAGGCACTATTTAAAAAAATACTACTTATTGTAAAGAAAGTCAACGTTTTCACATCTAGGTCTTTCAACATGTCAAAACAAATAGACTAGGTTTTTACAGTAATAATGATTCACAAATTCCTAAACAACCAGGAGTATCTAGATCCAGTCAAGAAAAAAAAAGCAGTTTTTAGTAGCTTGCTGATCAGAAGTATTCATTTTGCTTATTTATAAGAACAATAAATTAATGCACAAAATAATTAATGTCTAAGGTTGACATTTCAGCAATGATCTCCAACTTAACAGTACCTAATTCTCAAGACTGACTGAAATGACTACAAAAACTAGATGCCCCCCACATTCTAGTTAGCTTTCACACGCATGTATCTATTGATTTCATATTACAAGTACAAGCTAACTATTACACTAGCTGAGACACTTTGGGTTTTGTTTTGTATTAATTCAGTTTGTCTAGAGAAGGGCATCATGGTGACATAAAAATGATGACTTCATGAAATTAATGATTTAGTTACAAAGCTGAGCTATTGATGATAACAAATTATTTATGCCAACCCAACATGAAACTAATGTGGTCTGGTCAATTCTTGCAAATAGGCAATTCCCAGGTTGCCTAACTTAATATCAGGTGTTCTTTTCCAAAGGAAAAGCACTCTTTTTTACAGAAAAAGAATGCTTGGTCGCAGGTTAAAGGTTTCCTTTCAGTCTTCCTTTTCCAAGAAAGCCTTATTAAAACAATTTTTATTTAGAATTTATTATTCACATGATGAACAAAAACAACGAAAAGAAAAAACGAAGACCCTTCCAAAAAGCAGCCATTTACCCAGAGGGTTTAGAACTATCCCTCATTTTTTTTAGACTTGCCTCAAAAAGGACAAATGAACCACTAATGTCCAAGCAACATTAGTTTTCCGTCTGGGCCAGCCAGCAGGAGATAGCCATTCCAGAGTTGAACTATCGTCTTAACCCAGAAAAAATAATGATTAATGATATTTATTGAAAAGACACCTTGATCTGAGGAAAATGATACATGTAGAACTACTTGCTTGCTTTATAATTTTCCTTCCTCCTAAAAAAAAAACCCTTAATCTGTTGACCAACGAGTTCGAGACTTAACAGATTTTCCTCTGTCTAACACCACAACAATTCTGCTTGTCAGCTGGAAGTGTCCTCAGGCGTTTGAGGTGTCAATGGTTTAATTCACACTTTCAAAGTTTGATTGGAATGTTAAAACACTCAAACACTCAAAGCCATGCTCAAGCCAATCAAATGCACCAGAATGCAAATAAAAGTCCACAGAAATAAACAGCAACTCTGTATCTCGCAACTTTGTTTCTCCATCAGTTCTATCTTAAAACGTTTGAAGAAATAACATTTTAGTTTGTAATAGTAACTGTGGGCAAAAAAAAAATTTGCTAAAATATTCCAACACCTTTCTCTTCCGTCCACAATTTCTTTTAGAAAACAGGTATCTCAATCAAGGCTCTTTTACCATGGTCGTGTCAATAAATCCATCTCAGATACTAAATGAACCAATTTCATAATAATTTATTTGGTTGATATAAAACAGAAGCACAAGACCTTGCAAGGTTGCTGCCTAACGGTCGCTCGGTCGCCTGGGGCTCCTTCTTTGCGAGGGCGGGCGGCCAAATTTCTGAACAAGTAGCCCGAATGAGCGCCTTACTTGATTCTTCCTCACTTTCTTGTAAATATGACCCCAGCTGGAAGTAATTCATTCTGGATTCTTGAAAAAACGACTAGGGCTGCTAACTTTTAAATATGTTGGAAGCCCAAAGGGCTCTCGGACAATTTTCTTAGGCAGCAGCCTTGACCTTGGAAGCGTGTAACTTGCAACTCTTTTCCTTGGAACAAAGCTGGGGAATTTAGGACTCCAATTTTATCCCTAAATATGGACAAAAACAAGATTGAAGCTGCAGCATGGGAAAATGCCATGGTGATGTTACATCCAAATTGGAAATTTATAAACTCAAAAAACCCCAGCGCTGAACCAGAGTTAAATGCTTCAAGGTCATGTGACCTCCTGTACAGAATTTTTCAGAATAAAATATTCCATGAAAATGCATTTTGAGGAAGAGTGTCCTTTCAACTAAATCACTACCAACTATGGTTTTCTCCTCAACATAAAAAGGCCCATCCACAATGTAGATGGACTGATTAATGTTTGGCTCAGGCAGAACAGCTGGAACACACTAACTCCAGCATCAAAGCATTTTCTAAACTGTAACAGCCCTATACACTAACAGATGCACACCTCACTGAAATCCTAATGCCAGATGATTTTACTCATCAACCGGAGGCATCATGGGTTGCCTCAGGAGTGGATGAGTTAACCGACAAGAATAATGTGCAATTTTTTTGCAGACACAATAAGAACCATCTATCCCTTTGCTGTTAAACTGATTACATACTTAAAAATAAGTTCACCAGAAAAAAAAAAGAAAAGGATCACAAGAATGAGACTCATTGATTTACTACACCTATAATTCCCAAATGGTTACTCATGTATTTTAACAGGGGGTACTGGTCAACAAAAAAAGATTAACCAATTTGAAATTGGTGCTTTAGCCTAAAAATTAATTAATACCCCAGGTGCTAGTTGTTCGATGGACGGATAACTTTTAGGATTTCCCTTTGTTGCCCTTAGTTCTGCAAGGTTTGAGAATACACATAAATTTTTGTAAAACATGTTAGTGTTGCATGAGGCTTAAGAGGATATAATGCAAATTATATTATCTTATTTTTTGCACAGCACAAGCAGCATTATTTTGCATCTGAGAGGAACAAGGAAAAATCTTTCCGGTACTACCTAAATCAAAGTCACAGAACAACTCTTCCCACCAACGTTATTATTTTAGTCCAAGTGTCAAGGATGGCAATGTACCTATCATTTCTCATGCTGCTACATGTAACCACACTCTGTAAGTTTGATAAGATTAATCAGGAATCACACTGCTTTGTCTAAGAATCTGCCATAACAGAAATTTGGCCTGATTACATCAATTCTTTTCCCACCTTCAGCATATTCTACTTCCAGTCACAATCTAATCTATTCGTGATTGCCAGAATGTTTCTTCGTGTGTGAGAGCTACAAAATGTTGTCCAGGTACAGATCTGTGTTCACAAGTTAAGTGTTCATAATAATTTTTCTTTAACAATTCATTGTTCAAAGAAGTACACACTTCCTTTTCTTTGGCTGCTCTGGAGGCTCGAGGGCTGCTAAAATTGCTTCATCAAAGACGTTTTTCAAGCCTTTTTGTGTTAGTGCCGAGCATTCAACATACTTGACAGCTCTCAACTCACGAGATAACTTCTCTCCTGATTCCACTGCTGTAGGTTTCTGTTTATTCTTGGATAGCTTCTCTATTGTGCCTGCATCATCTCTCAAGTCAACTTGTGTCCCAACAAGCAAAAACGGTGTCTTTGGACAGTGATGCGTTATTTCTGGAACCCACTGCAAGACATGTAAAACTCATTAAATGCACAATCAGTGTGACAGCCAAACGAAACACTACTGAAGTCCCATACAATCCTCAAAGCAAAATGAGAAACCTGCAGTTGATGTAGCAAACCTAAATGCCTCAGACATTACCCAAGTCTTTTTTTTTTTGCAAAAGGAGAACAAATAATTGGCACTATTCAGCCATGCATTCCTTCAACAAGTTCTTTTCTAAATCAAAGTCAAAGTACACTTCCAAAAGTCAAGTAGACTGGTAGAGATAAGCTAAGAACGACCCAATGTAAGATAGGCGCTGGCATACACCTTCTTCCAAAATGGTTGCCATTGCAGAATTTGTTTGTTTGCTTTAAAATTGGCCCTTGATGCCTCGTTCTTGAACTTAAAATTCAAAAGAATATTTAACCTTGAACAACGCAACAAGGGCTAATTTGCAAACAAACAAAATAATACTAAACTGGTGGCCATTTTGGAATAAGGTGTCTAGGTCACTGAATGCTTGTAGTTTTGCCTTAAGGTGTATTTTACCTTTCTCAGCTGCCTACTTAATTTTATTGAAACACCTGTGCCAGTGAGCTTGTCATCTCTTGTTCACAATTTTAAGACTATTACCTTTTTGGATATAGGTCCCAAAAATCTACCCATCATGTCCCCAAGGTCATGAGCTGTGAAAAAAGATAACCGAGTCACTTACCTTTTCTTTTACATTTTCAAATGAAGCTGGTGAAACTACTGAAAAACATACAAGAAACACATCTGTCTGAGGATAAGAGAGAGGTCGCAGTCTGTCATAGTCTTCTTGACCTGCAAATGAAAGAGAGAAAAACACTGAACCCGTAAATGGATGCAAGTCTCAACCATGGTTGAATCCACCCTGCCAGCAGAGCCTTTCTTAACTTGACAAGAAAAGAAAAAGGACTTTGCAGAAATTGATTAATGTCTTTTATTGAGTGTGCACAAGCCAATAATACAAGTAAATAATTTTTGACCATTTTAAATTGTAAATCCCTTTATTTCCCAGGGCCCCTATGAATACCAGCCTCGTAGCTGAATGGGCTACCCTGGCTAAATAAAGTTACTAACTAACTAACTAACTAACTAACTAACTAGCCATTGTTTGGAGACAGTGTCAAACCTACCGAAAGTCCACTTTTTATCAGTCTGTCGAGTTGCCTACTTTCTCTGCTACGTGGAGGCTCATTCTCTATTTTCAAATTCCCCATAATTCACTTTGTCAGCGGGGAGCGTATCAGGGAGTGTATCCCAAGCTCGATCAACGACCTTTGGCATGGTTTTCAGAGCAAAGAATTCAAGGTAAGATTTTCCCTTTAATGTGTATGGTATTTTTGCTTGGAAAAGGTCGCTACAAGAAGAAATCCACTTGCGTTTTTGTCTCAAGTTTGCTATGGTGTCATGTGACAAGCTTGTTTACATGATCTGTGATGGTGCAATCTCGTTCCCAGACTCATCGTTCCTTTGATGGGTAAACCAGGCTTGGCGCGATATTCCCGAGGAGATGGGATGGCGTTCGTTCAAGACTTGTGGCACCTCTATAACGCACTAAACGGCACAGAAAACGATGCAGTCTTCGACGAGAATATTCCAGAACAAAAAAAAAAAAAATGAAGACGAGGAAATGGACAACGAATTTGAGACAGACAGCGAGGAAGAAGACAAGCAATAAGATCGATCCCGATTACAAAACAACACGAACAGCTCCTTTATGAGTCACCAAGTAATAAAAATCCACATTACACCAACAACTTCTCTTCATTTTACAAGTAATTTAGTTCGGCTTGTAAGTGAATACACGTTCATTTGTTACTGTTTTAATTTGCTGAGAAAATTCTTTTTATCAAAAATACTCGGCTATAAGCCGAGACCCCTTCTACCACTTCAAATTTGCCCAAATTGAGTGAGGATTTGTGTAAAAATCGCTCGGCTTATAGCTGAATAAATACGGTATGCAAAATTTGGGGGGCAAACAAAGTGTATTATGGGGAATTCGAAAATGGAGAATGGCTGGGTTGTAAGGTTTTGCCAGCCACGGGTACAGTATCTTGGAGCTAGCTGCCCACAGTGGAAGCTCCAAGATGTCTCAGGCACCCAACCTCCACTTAGTGATGTAGTTGTTACAGTAATTAAATTTGTAATGTTCCCTAAACTGGCTTGCAGTATCAAATAGTGGCAAAAACACAATCCTGTTCATTTGGTTAAATTATTAGAAACCATCTGATACCATACAATATCATTACAACTAATATTATTAGTGGTAGCCAACAAAAAACGTCTTGCCACTGTACCAAGTTTGTTTGCTTTTATTTCTGGAACAAAAGTTGAAATTAAGAGGAATCCCAGCCCTCCCAAAAATAAGACACAGTATGGTACTTCATGAACTAACCTGCAGTATCAAATAATCCTAATGTGTATGGTTCACCACCAATCATAACAGTAACAGCATAATTATCAAACACCTGTGAAAATAAAACAGTTGTTAAAATACTTGATGTTCTATTCTATGGACAACTTTACACAGTAAAAAGATCAATTTCATAAAATACTTCACAAGCTTTATGCAACTGCAGTCTGGTGAGGCAAAGATATTATAAAATATGGCAAAGGTATTATGAAAACATGACAGCCGTCACATATCAAAGCACCATCAACTTAGTTGTTTTTTGTTTTTGTTTTTGGTCGTATTCCACAAGATATGACAATAGAAAAGCAAGCAGAACGTAAAGTAAGCGGCATTAAATCCCAAAGTATGCAGCTATCAACCACCCAGTGGCGCCTTCTATCGAGGAACCCTGAGTTGCACCTTCTTGAGGATTTTAATCAACACATTCAAATTAACCACCAATAATGACCTTTAGATTTGATTTATTCAACAGTTTGACTGCAAGTTTTCAGATCCGAGCTCAAACAAAGAAAAATCACCCCAAGTCTTGTGTGTTACTGCTCAGAACAGAAAATTCCAAGATTTTGTCATACTTGTACTCTAATCTAAAGGTCATCACTGTCAGTAGTTAAAACTAGTTTTTCAATACATATTGGTGCCACACAGGAACTGTTCATTGATAATGCCTCTAATGAAAAAATCCACCGGCAACCATTTTCCTTCAGGCACAGAACATTCCGCATCACATTTGAAATACTGCCACAAGTTTACTACATGTATATACCCGATGTGCAAGTAACGTATTGGTCAAATCCCTATAATTTCTGTGAAGACTATACTTAATAGTAAGAATTTTACGAAATGGGATCAGTTTAGACTGGATATGGTCATGATCCAATATGACATAAGGGAGCTTAAGTGAAGGAATTTTTGACGAGCTGGCCATTAACTAATGGTGGACTTTGAATATTATTGGGAAGTGGCTTTGATCCTAATTGTTTCTTGTCTCCACAGAGTAAAGACACTTGGCAATACAAATGTGGTTAAGTCAATGCATGTGGAGGGAGAAAATGATGACTAACATGGACTGGTTCCCATTTGTCGTTAAACAATTGCCAATGCTTAATTAAGTCATTTCCCTTAGGGGTCCCCCAGTGATTAGTGTGGAATGGGACAAAGAGAAAGCTACAAGTGGTCACTTTAAAAGGGGAGAAAGGGATTAACCCTTTGTAGCCCAGTGACCACTCATAGATTTTACTCTGTCTAATGCCAGATGATTTTACTTTTTGAATGGTGAACCCCTCAGGCTTTCAAGGGTTAACAACATCTGGGTTCATTAACCCATTGACTCCTGGGGGTTCTCCATCGATGAGTAAAATCGTCTGGAGTTAGACAGAGTAAAATACTAAGTCTGGCCAGTTAAGGCATCAAAGGCTTCACCCTTTACAGCCCAGTGGCCACTTACATGTATAGATTTTACTCTGCAGGGCTTGAAATTAACTTTTTTGCTCGGGTGCCAGCTGGTGATTAATGGGAAAAATTTGGTCGCCAGATCATACATTTTGGTAGCCAACTCACTTATTGACTTACGTGAGAACATGATTTTAAATGTTACTTTGCATGAAAGGAAAGTCAAAATTATTAAAGAGCAAGAAAAAAAGACCTTGAAAGCCTCAGTAGTTTGGTGATGGTGTTCTATACAGTTCTTTGAAAGGGAGCGAAGCACACAACGTTTTAACACTGTTTTCCATGGCAAGGCAAACATGGGTCCTCTATCATCTTGCTTTTCACCTCTTCAAAACGTAGTTTCTTCATTCTCCTATCTTTATCGCGAGTAAACGCAATACTACAAATGCTCGGCTCAGGCCCCCACACAACCACAATGCACGTATCAGTCTCAGACCGGGATAAAATAAATGAAGCACCTCGCACGGTTTCAGTAGCCTCTATAATCAGAGGAACTTGTTTTCTTAAAGTACCGTAGTTATTCGGTTATAAGGCGCACGGTTTTTTCAAGAAAAGTCTGTCTTTGGGTGGCAAGTTAGTGCTAAAATTGGGGTGCGTCTTATAGCCAAGTATTTTCACGCAACAATATCTTAAGATCACAATTTGAGAAGAACTTGCAGTTTAAACAACACAAGAAAAGGACACTAGTTGTGAATTTAAAAAAAAAAATAGTGCTTTTAGAGACCTTTAGAACACTTAACGACTTCAAGAGAAAAGCAAACAAACGAAAATTTGCATACATGCTTAAAAGCATGTGCTCAGTAACGTGATACCCACGACAACAATACAATCGTTGGAACCTTGTTTTGAATTCCGAGAATCGTGTTTGTCGCTCGCATGAAAAGTTTCTTCTCTGAACAAACAGTGTGGAGATAACATACCTTCTTCGTTCATCCAGCCTTTCATGTGCACTGAAATTTGCATCCTTGGTGGCGTGTTGATATTCAGCTGTCGAACACCTTTGAATATGACTTTCGGTGGGAGTTTTTCGCCGTTCGCTTTCACTTGAAGTCTGAAGTCTGAACTCTGACTAATTATTAAGTTGGAAGGTTCAAGTAAAAGTGTATGCGTTGCATGTTTATCATTTCAGGTGTCAACTTTTAGCTTTTGTTTTTACATATATCATTAAATGACTGACTTTTTCACTTTGTTTACGTTAACAAAAAGAGTTCGCTTGTCAATTGCGTAAGGATAATTGTTCTCAAATTCATCACATCCTTTTGATAACTCTCAATTTTTTGGTGCGTCTTATAACCGAGTATTTTCGCGTAATTTTCAGTTTGAGAACTTAGCTTGATTAAATTGCTAAGTTTGGGGTGCATCTTATAACCGAGTGCGCCTTATAACCGAATAACTACGCTACTTTTCTACCAATATTTATCTCAGTTTATTAATCACCTGGTATAGCCAATTTTGCAGGTGTCAGCTTTCTAACAGATGGGAGAAGTTCTCAAACCTACATTACATTAAGGGTACAGGTTGCCTTTTGAAGGTTCCATACAAATTTCAAACTCAAATTATGCAATGTCTAACGCCAAATGATTTACTCCTCTCCTCCATTAGGGGTTCACTATTAAAGAAGAAAATCTTGAAGTGGCCGTTTTAGCGAGAAATGGTAAGGCTCCCTATGATTGACAAATTAGATGCATTTCACCAATGTGAAACTGAAGTTTTAATAGCTCCTGCAGTGAATTTGCTGAAAATGAACTGGCATAAGGCTCAACACCCTCAACTGATAAGGCAAACTAGTCTGACAAAATTTCAGTAATCTAATATTAAAGCATCGGCAAATAACAAATAAAGTAATATTGTAGCCACAAAAAGAGTTCCCAGAGAGAATTACAAATTTTCTTCTTTAACTAGAACCTTCAATGCACTCAAATTAATTCAAACAGGGGGCTTTTCCAACAGTGGCCACTAGAAGATTTTACTCTGTCTAATGCCAAATGATTTACTCCTCAATGGGGAACCCCTCGGTTTTTTAAGGGTTAAGGGAGCAACTTTTGAGCAGATAAAGACGTTACCTCTTTCACCCATTAGGGGTTCACTATTAAAGAAGAAAATCTTGAAGTGGCTGTTTTAGCAAGACATGGTAAGGCTCTCTATGATTGACAAATTGGATGCATTTCACCAATGTGAAACTGAAGTTTTAATAGCTCCAGTGAATTTGCTAAAAGTGAACTGGCATAATGCTCAAAACCATCAACTGATAAGGCAAACTACAATCTTGGACAGAATAAAATGGAACAGAAATGCCCCCTCTCCCCCAAATCAAGGATGAAGTTGCACGCGAGAAGACCAAAACGTGCCATTTTCCCATCACCCATTTTGGGGGGAGGGGTGGTCTCAATGTTCCATTTAATTTGTCCAAGATTGTAGTCTGACAAAATTCCAGTAAACTAATATTAAAGCATCAGCAAATAACAAGTAAAATAATTCAACTCAGGGCTATAGGCACAAAAAGAGTTCCCAGAGAGAATTACAAAGTCTCTTCTTTAAATAGAACCTTCAATGCACTCAAATTAATGCGCACAGGGGACTTTTCCAACACACCTGGCCTTCCAGGAGAAAGGAGTGTAAAATGAGTAGTCTTTGGCATATAATATTTCCAATAATGACTTTTCCATGACAACAGATACTAATATTTTTCAAAATACAACCAAACTTTTGACACAGAACAAAACAAGAATAACAGCAACAAACAAATAAAGAGATGAAAACACACATGCATTAATTTTCAAATGGCAGTTACCCCATCAAAATCATTTTGCCAGTATATTATATACAACATTCCCTATCCATTTCCCTGCCGACACACGTGTTTTAAAAGTACAGTATATCTATAAATGCCACTTAACTGAAAAATGAGCGGCTTTTAAAGTGGGGGGCAATATTAATAACGAGGGCTCCATTTACAACTTTTAAATTTACATTTAATTGTCTGTATTTTAATTTTTATACCTTGTTCAAAACGTGTATAAATAAAACATTGTAATTCGACGGACAAAAAATATTTTGAGCAGACTTACCGTCGGTACATATTCACTGGGAAATTTATTTGTCGTGTAAGATATAAGTAAACACGTTTTCCCAACGGCACCATCTCCAACCACTACACACTTGATGGTTTGCATATTGTGATATTAAAACTTTTATGATTTTCGGCAGCGTGTTTCGAAGCCTGCAAATGAGTGAGAAATTGGTTAATGTTTCGTTTCGAATTTCGACAAACTTCGACAAAAATGTTTTGCCTCGGCACATTATAAGATCATTGTTTTGAGCACAAATTAAGTGATATTTTCAAGTTTGAGAGTGTTTCACCGCATATTCCGCTTAAACAGAGGACAATTCTATCACCAGCGAAACCGGTGGAATGAATTGTGAATCGAACGAAGACAGACAAAACTATTTTCACGCCGCAAAATTTGAAACAAACTAACCCGCGCTTATAAAAGATAATTCCTTCAAACATTCAGCAACTAATATAAGCTTGAGTTGTTCAAAAGTCAGTAAGCTGCGATATAACAGCAATAATTCAAACCTACAAAATGAAACAATGAATGAAAGTTTCACAACTCCGGAATTGATAAGCTTAGTGTAAATTGATAAACCCGCCGGATGAAACAACGATGGAATTTCGACGCTTACAAGAAAAATCATGAATTACCCACAGAAGACTTTGCTTAACGAAACTCTGCCGGCTCTAGGTCCTGGAGCTCGATCAATCTCTAAGAGCCACGCGAAAGTATAAGATAAATCACAAGATATCGGCCACACAATGTCCAACGAGAGATGTCTACTGATTCAAGTTGAATTTTTCTCGCCAACCAAAAAAACCAATAAGAAATTTGGTAATTGAGAGAAATCTTATACTAACCGGTAAAGGAGTGCCCAAGTCTCAGTATCCCAGAATTGCAGAAGAATTAGAGTATCTCGGCTAGTAGATCCCGTCTTTCCACGAAAAATTCAACTTCAGCTTCAACAATCTGGCTGTTGAGGGGCGTTGGTTAACAATTATCCAACATAGAAACGAGGCTTAAAAAAAATTAGTTATATCAGAGAATTCCATTGGATAACGTACCCGGAAAGGCCACTAGGTAGAGTATTGTCCAATCAAGATACTTGTTACAAAGTGCACTGTAACTTCTAATTTTGTCAGAGCATATATAAAGCCTCGAACTTCTCAAAGCGGGTTCCATCGAAGCGAGTGTGCGAAACGGAATACAGGATGACAATAATCAAGCTCAATTTATGTGTGAATCATCTGAACATGGCTGGTGTAAAAATTGTTACAATAATGAGGGCCTGTCAGTTCCTAAGTTACTTTGTCACATGAACACAATGGAAGATTCCTTGTGTTAGGCAGATCTACAGATCAGCTGGTCCGGTTGTTCGAAAGCCGATTAACTTAATCCAGGATTAGCGTAAATTTTCATTTCTTGTTTTCAGCTTTCAAGAGCCGATTAAAGCTAATCCCAGATTAAAAATTAACCAAGGAGTTTATTTCTCTACTCCCATGTGCTGTTCAACGCTGATATTCGGCAGAACTTTACATTAGAAGGAATCAAAAATAAGCAAAATAAATTTTCACCAAAAAGCTGAAAACAAGAAATGAAAATTTACGCTAATCCTGGATTAAGTTAATCGGCTTTCGAACAACCGGGCCAGCGTTCCAATATTAAATACAATACACGATAAAGGCAATAGACCGAATGCATAAATGGCGGACAAAAAAATATTCTTTTGTTTACGTGCTAATTAGACTCACTAGCCTCGCTCTCAAGCAACATTTCTTTTCTATTTTGTACATGCAAACGAGGATAGTGAGTCTAATTAGCACATAAACAAAATAATAATTTTTGGCCGCCATTTATGCATTCGGTCTATAGGGTCTGTAGTATTGCAAGCAGTACAAGTGACATACCCTTTTGAGGTTTCATTTCCAGCAATTTCCCCATCTTTCAAGTTTTCAGGGGAGAGTGAACGACTGAGGAAGCAGAACTCAAAGCACTCTTCATTTTAAGACAAGTTCCTTTCAATTGTAGGAAGTCCTTCAATAAATTATCTGAAGTAATATTTAACGCAATCATCTCAATGATGAGAATTATACTGTTTAATCGCCTGCATTTTATTTTTGAAATTTATATTGCTTCCCTGCCATTTGTAGAATGATTGCATCAATACTTCATTTGCAACCCCCCTCCACACCATATAAAAACATTGTTTTCCTAAACTTTGCTTACATTTCCCCCAGTTATTTGTAGAAGGCAAGATGAGTATTCATACATTTTGATGATCTTAAATTGTTTTATTTTCCTCATCTTCATTATCATCATATTAGTGTTAATGTTAACATTATTAATAGAGTTAATATTTTATTGATACACAAAAAGCCTAGCTGGCAAAAAAGACTGTCCAAACTACAAATGTCAACTTACAATCTAAGTTTGGCCCATCATTCTATTTCAACCCATTCCCGATTAATTAAGTTATGATAGTCTAAAAAATAACATATCTTTTGTATGTAGACAAGTGTACATTCACAATGCATTGCCCCGTGGTCACACAAGGCAGTATTTTCTTGTGTCCCAACATTTGAATGGTTCACATTCTGAGGAATTTTAACTTTCCACAAGCCTGCAAAAATGTAGCATTTCTCACTGTTTTCTTTTTTTTCTCCAGGGAAACCAATGCTGCTAATATATCTTTGTTCAAAATGGTCAAAATCTTAAATGGGAACAAAACCAACAAAAAATTCATCCCGCAAATAAAAAATTAATACCATAAGAATGTCAAATTGATAGACATCCAGTGGCTGGGAAAAAAATAAGATTCACCCAATAAAATTAGCCTGCAACCAGTTCGCAAGATACACACCTGTCCAACATATAGACCTCTTTCATAATGGCAGCCAAATAAAATTTTATTCCATTTTGCAAATAAGCCTTTCTAGCCTTGCTTTGACAAGCAAATCTCAAAAGAATATTATACAAAAATTTGGTTTTATCAACGGAGTTGATAATGTAAATTGGCCACTGTACAGAGATTCTAAAAGCTGACGTTTGGAGCGTTAGCCCTTCGTCAGAGCGAAATTAACATAAATAAACACAGTCATTCTTACAGCGTTACAGCGTTGTCGCTATGAAGTAGGTTGCCGTTTATGAAAGTGGTCTATTATTTGTTGCTCAAGACTTGCCAGATTGTAAAATCAGGGAGCTTCTGTTTGATGTTTTGTTTGAAGCAGCTCTACCACCAGTTACAAATATAGCCCCTGTCAACTATGGTTATAACTTTTGAGTCATCATCTAACAGAAGCCAGCGTCTTAAGACAACCCTCAAGTCTTTTATGACATCCTGTTGTTCACAGAAGACAAAATCTGTTCACCTTGACATTGTGTTGGCCAATTGCTGAATGCACATACTTTTCGGTTCAAATTATATCTTTTCTTTTAGTAACACCAAATAACCAATATGGCCCCTGGCTACAAGAACATACACTCTCTTTTAATCACAATATTTGTTTAATAATTTAGAACTGCAATGAAAACATCAGACCCCAGTTGTTAGAAGGCTGGATAGTGCTATCCACTGAATAATTGATCACTATCCACTGGATAACTCAATTGGTTTTGCGAATGTTTAACCGCTGGGTAGTGATTTATCCAGTGGATAACAATAACCACCTCTTGAACAACCGACGCCTGTATTTTTACTTTCATTCATCAAAATCAATTTTCAATCAAACAAAGAGTTGCAAGTCAATCTTCACAGGGATACAATAATAAAATTTATTGTTAATGATACTGGGATGCTAGCAAACCTCCACTAGGGATTAATATGTAGACCACTGTTTATTAAATACACAAGATTATCCATAATCCTACAGTAACATGTAAAAAGGGGAGAGGGAGCACTGGAGAACAGGGGGTGGGATTTATCTCTACATTTGGATTTATCTCTACATTTGGACAGGAAGTTGAAGGAAAAATGAAAAACGCACGCGTTTGTTATTAATATTAATGCTTAATATCCAGTCAAAGGTGTACCCTGCAACATTTTTTTGGCTTCCTCTAAACATCCGAGGCCTTATTCGCAAGATAAGGTAAATATCTATCTACACTTAAAACAGCTTTAGTTCAGTAAAATTGGAAACTTTTTCCAGTCAGTGGCATCATTTCTTTACTAGCAGAGTTCTCTTTTCTTGTGTTGCCTGGACTGAACAGTACGGGAAAAGACACCTCTGCCAATGGTCGGAACTCACTGTGTTGAGCATGCGTGGCGGTTATGTAGTGACCAAATCCTCACGTGATACTTCATGTTGTGTGGGCTCACTTAACAACAGGGAAATTACTGTAAAGGAATGGGTGGGACACAGCAGGCTCAAGTCACTGTAAGCAAACATATCATGGGGTTATGTAGCTTGAAGAGTGCCACCCAAGATCGTGGAGGGCAGTTGGATGAAAGTGAGTTTCGACCCATGGCCCATGACCCATGACCCATGGTCTCTTTGTCAGCCCAGCAAGCGCGAAAGAAAAGAGAACTCTTCTATCAGGGAATGGCATCATAGGTGATGGAGTAAATGGCATGAAACATGCACACACATGTCACTGCAAGAATTAAAAAAGAAACCAGCCAATGTCCCAACCCATCGACAGGGTGCCTGCCACTGACAAATACATGTAAAATCGTCTAGCGTTCTTAAGACAGAGCAAAATCTATTTAATCTCACTCCCAGTCAGGTCAATGGATTGAAAGACCATTTTTCTCAAGGGTGGGGAGTTAGAAAAAAATTAATGGTAAAGTAAGGAAGTGAAGCCAAGAGTACAGGGTACCATACGGGAAGGGGGAGGTTTTGAACCCCCATCTCTCCACCCCCTCCTTACGTAAAGGCTTTGATGGATTTTTTTGCAACCATGTTATGGAAATAATATTATATCTGAACAGGACAACAATACAAATCTGCTCAGATCTAAACATCTCCTGTTAATGCTGACTCAGTTGATGTTTTAATGTTTAGTTTTACAATAAAACCAAAAAGCTAGCAAAATTATTAGTTCCTATGACTGAGGAAATTTTGAATGAAAATATACACATAAAATAATTCCATTATGCTCCACTCACATAACTCTCATCACAATGAAATGCTTTAAACACCATTCTTTTCTTATAATGTTCCAATAGCTTCTTCTAATTTAAAACCTGAAATATATTTTCTCCAATATTTAACATACTTAGAAAAACTGGCATGTCTAGAACAAAGATTTCACTTTGCTACCTAGAGAAATGATAGCACTTTAATGCAGTGAACTACAAATCCGTACCATGTCACAGGAAATCACCTGGACCATTAAACATCTGCATGCGTGAGTTGAATCTCCTTTTATGCTTTTCAAAGCAGTGAACATAACTTCTTTTTCGGCGGTTCTGGGGGTTCTAATGCTGCCAGGATTGCTTCGTCGAAAACATTTTTCAATCCCTTTTGTGTCAAAGCTGAGCATTCCACATATTTCACACCTTTTAGCTCACGTGCTTGCCTCTCTGCATTCTCAACAGAAATGGGTTTCTGCTTGTTCTTGGATAGCTTCTCTATTGTGCCTGCGTCATCTCTCAAATCAACTTGGGTACCAACAAGGAGAAACGGAGTCTTTGGACAGTGATGCGTGATTTCTGGAACCCACTGGCAAAACAATGAATAGGGTTTTTTACTATAACTACATCGGCGATTATTGAAAATTCTCCGCACTGATTGGTTGCACTTTCGGTAATTATTACATGATAATCATCTAAGTGGTTTTTTTTTTCCAAAATGGCTGCAAGCCGTTCTGTCGAGGAGACAGACAAAAAAATTAATTTATTGTTTTAAAGAAAACACATATTTTTCAAATAATCACCCACATGTATGTAATTACTATACTAAAACAATTATTATTCACTTCAGGCTTTGTGAATATTGTTGAATAAAAACCGAGACCTCACCTTTGGCAAACAACAATGTTAAATATAGTGTCACACCATAAACAAAGTAACAAAATTGTTGTCAAAACCTTTATAAATTTTGTTATCCAATATAATGTTATCATTTTGTGACATTGCCATTTGTTGACGTCATTGATGTTTCTTAAATTACCTAATTGTGCAATCACACCCAACAAAGACAGTAACTGAATAAGGCAACCAGTCTTAAGGATTAACTATTATCATTTTGTTACCTCTGTTTACAGCTACCTTGTTATACAGGGCTCGAAATTAAAAAAAATTCCAAGTCGCCTTTTGGCGACTATCAAAGAAAAAATGGTCGCCAAATGCAAAAATGCAGTCGCCAGCTAGTACAAGAACAGAAACTCAGATTAGAGCCTCATTTAATTAGCATTGTTGTTCGGCTTCTGGTAGATTGTGGCAGCTGCGGTTGTGGGACAGACCGAAATACTCGATCTTGAATGACTTAAAACATGAAAACACGAAAGAAAAAACTCCTGAACACTTCTGCGTGACAATCTTACCTTAAGCAGTAAGTGAACAAAGTAATAAGAACATTTCAGGGTTACTTTGGCCAGGAACAACTGCATCTTTCACATCGCACGCGAGAAATCGTACGCTCTGAACAAACGTTTTTGAAAGGCTTTGAAACGCTTCTTGTTTGCATTCTAACAACGATCTTGTTTCCTGGTAATTTCTAGACTGCAGCAAATTTCGAAAATTGCTCAGTGTATCCTTCTCTTGTGAGAAATAATTCATGACTTTCGGTGTAGACTCGTCTCACTTGATCGAGGACATGGTGAAAGCCGGTTCCTTGCGACCAAATCTGCGACAGAATGCAGCGGCCTTTGAACAAAATGTTGCGCCCGCGATCATCATGCGAAAGGGTATGTACTTTAAGTAGGGTTATTAAAGTGTATCATTATGATACACTTTAATAACACTACTTAAAGTACCAACCTGCGAAAGACGCTGTATGTCCTCTCGGAGGTCGCGATTCAAGTTTTTTTGGAAAAGGTAAACAGATTTAATTTGCATTTCCTTTTGCAGAAAAGCAGTAATGAGACTAAGGAAATTGTTTCTCACCTTAAGTGTTTTATTTATCAGAGGAACATAGTCGCCAAAGTGGCGACTAAACTCGAATTTTCAGTCGCCAAGTTAAAAGTTTTAGTCGCATTGGCGACCGTATCGGTTGCAATTTCGAGCCCTGTTATATGTCACTTGAACCAATTCACCCATATACCAGTAATAGATTAGATCATGAAGTTAGATGAGTGGATGTTGATGCCAACCAAAACATACTTAAGTTTTATGCTGAGACCATTTCACATTGATATGTTACAATTTCTTTCGACAGTACATTCACTACACCACACAGCTCACCTTTTCTTTGACATTTTCAAAGGATGAAGGTGATACTACAGAGAAACAGACTAAAAATACATCAGTCTGAGGATAGGAAAGTGGTCTCAATCTGTCGTAATCCTCTTGGCCTAAACAAGAGAGAGTAAAAACGTAAGCAAAATGCTTCCCACTACTGATGCAGCAAAAAGCCATCAGTCAATACTTATACTGTTGCCTCTTAATGGCTTTCATATTATGGTAATTTTGGAGGCATCGTCCGTAAATTAAGGGGTTCATTTGGAGGGATCAGGCATGGTACAGTTGTGCGAACAATGGTATAATGCCAGTGTGTTCCAGGTTTCATTCCTAGACTTGTTCCCAGATCGGAAGTGCACAACTGCAACACAAGGAACAGGGACCGCCTACATATACCACTCTGTAGGACGGCCGCAGGTCAGTGCGCGTTTACCTTTAGAGGCCAAAAACTGTGGAATAGTCTCCCAGATGAGTTTCAGTCTATCACTAATTTAGATGTATTTAAAGTAAAGATAAAACAGCATTTTTTAAGGGTATTTTTGGAAAACTAAGTTTTAGATATTTCACATTGTAAATTAAGCTGAAAAGCCTTTTTGAGGAGTTTAATATTTAAAGTTTATTATTATTATTATTAATACGTTGAATTTGTTGGCTCTTTACTGGGTGCTTTAACCCATTGACTCCTGACACCCCCCCCCCCCCCACCCCTCCCCATTGACAAGTACTTGAATTGTCTGGTGTCAGACAAAGTAAAATCTCTTCAGTCTCACTCCGTCAAGTCAATGGATTAGAGAGGAGAAGATGCAGAGGTTGTGATGGCATTAAGTTTACAAAGTCATTCCTTGAGATGGCATGAAACAACCCCTTCCAAGTTGCATTATTAAAATAAGCATGTCTCCATACCTAGCTGCATTACAAAGTTTACTGCTTTCAATGAAAATCAAATGTTTCACTAATCCCAAGGCAGTATTGTAGAATGATGAACTCTTGATAATTTATTACTCACCAGCAGTATCAAATAATCCTAACGTGAAAGGTTCACCACCAATCATAACGGTCACAGCATAGTTATCAAACACCTGTAAAATGCAAACACAACAAATGTAAACAATAAAATTATTCTTTTGATATTCTGATTCCAAATTGATCATTAAATGACCAATAAAATATTGTATACTGGACGCTTGTTTTTTTAAAGGTGACTCAAACTGGTTTCAACAATTTGGAGTGCCCAAAGGACGCAAGCTTCTAGGGGGGTCTGGGGGCATGCTCCCCTAGGGAATTTTTTAAATTTAGACACTCACAGATGCAATTTAGTGCAATCTGGGGGATTTAAAGTGACGAAATTTCACATATGGAATTGACACTTGCTTGGAGTCTGACAAGAAATACTGGAATGTTAGTTAAATAAACATCTCATGTGAGCGACGCCAAAAAATATTGCGGACGCGAATTTGTACGTGAAACAAAGTTTTTTCAAGCTTTTATAATATCTTCAGTGACTTCACGTTCGAGCTAAAAATGTGTTGTCCGACATTTTCTAACTGGAAGGAGACGGTCAAGCTTTCTGAGGAGGCGGCTCATTGAGCCGTCGACCGGCCGGTTTTGAGAAGGCTGACCACTCTCAAGGTAGAGTGAACAGATTAATGCGGGAAATGTAGTGTTCTCTAACATTAGCATAAGAACAAAGTTTCGCAAGTTTTTCAAGTGAATACTTTTGCCCCATTGGAGTCTGTTTGCATGTTAAGAGAAGGGTCTGCGACATTAAAAGCATCTCCAAGGATCAAGAGTATATCAAATTTGTAAGCAATTTTAACTTATTGTTGATGTACATGAAGTTTTTGTCCAGTTGTTCATTTTCAAATCAAGCTAACCAGCATTTAAAATTTGCAAGTATTTTTACCCATGTCTGGCTGTCAAGGCCACTTTACGTGCTCTGACTTTCGGCTCGGCCTTGCTTGCATTTTATTTTATTTTTTTAATTGATAAAGCCTAAAGGGCCGAAATTTTGTGGCGCATAAAATACTGGAGTTGGCGACCATATCTGAAAACTTAGGGGCCAGCTGGTCCCTGAGGTTTTTTCCTGAAAGTCGAGCACTGGGTTACTGGAGGGGACATAGTTTTGGAGGTAGAGGTCATTTAACAAATTGATGTCAGTTTTTCAAGCGTCTGTCCTGTTATTGATTATGAATTTCGTCATAACATTGTCAAAGTCGGCTATCTCCTCGTGGATCCGCAGACTACTTTGACAATGTTATGACAAAATTCATGATCAATAACAGGACAGGCGCATGACAAACTGACATCAATTTGTTTTTTACAATAACCAAAAAGGCAGAGGGGTTAAATTAAGTCAAAACACAAGAAGAACGCGAAACAAAAATGCGAAAAACTTCAATCTGACACGAGCAATATCACATCAGTTTCGCATAAATTATAATTAATTCATGTGTCTGTCGGCTTATTGACAACAAAAATTAATTTTGATTAAGTTGTTGTTACAAGAAAATAAGTAATCTTGAATGACTAGGCTATTCTATTGAGTAGCTTATTGGTTCATTCAACCACTGAGGTCAAAAGGGCAAAATACACCTTATTCCAAAATGGTCGCCATTTAATATTCTTTTGCCTGATTGCAAATTGGCCCTTTTGGCCTCATTCAAGGTTAAATATTCTCTTGTATTATATAAACACCAATGAAATACCAAGTGAGCTTTCGCGCGAAAAACATGATATCTTCACACGTGAAAAGATCACTGTTGCTATGGTTACATATGAAAATCACGCCTTTTGATGCCTTTCGTGAAATGATTTAGTATTTCAAAGGTGTTTATATAATAAATAGAATATTACATGGCCGCTTAGAGACATAAAATTTCTCTTCTTGTGTTGACGAGTATTTTACTTGTTCGCTGCGCTCACTCGTGAAATAGTTTTCAACACTCAAAGAGAAATTTCGTATCTTCGCGCGGCCATGTAATATTATCCTCTATGAATTTTATGCTTGAAAGCAAGGCCAAAAGGTCAATTTGCAAGAAAACAAAAGAATAATAAAATAGCGGCCATTTTGAAATTTGAAATGAGGCGTATAGGCCATTTCTGAGTTCACGTCTTCCTGAGTTCATGATGCGGCGGCATGGTCCATTGGCTAGGGCATTGGGTTTGCAAGCGGTTGCCCTGGATTCAAATCCCATTCTAACCTCTGGTTTGGATTTGCTTTCGGTTGTCTTGAGTATAACTCTACCACGCTTTGTAAATACCCAACTGGTTGCCTCTTGCCAGTTGAGGTTCTTAATTAATTAATAATGTTTCTGTTAAGCTTGTAATGAATTGTTTCTTTCATATTATTAAAAAGTGGGGTGCCTGTAATCTAGCTTGATAGCTAAGTGCACTTCCACTGTAACAAATTAAGCATTCACATTTGACAAAAAGTGAGTCTAAGTGTGAGGCTTTTCTTAGTTTTCATTCAAATGTAAAGTAGAACTAATTACCAGCCCAAACATTTGCACCTACAATAGACTCACTTTAAGGACTGTGCCTACTATTGTTATTGCGCATAAGTTCTGCACATCTGGAGATACTCGGATTTCCTATTGGTGATGATTACTAATACAGGGATATTTTTACGTGGTTTAAAACTATCCAGAGAAAGTAGATCTTATCAAGTACTATACTCTTGGTATCCAAAAAGAAACTTGGGGGTAACCATGCATTTTTGAGATTAAGCTTCAATTTGGGAAACAACACCATACACTGCTCTGTATTTTAAAGCTTTTTGCAAATATTATTCATGAATTATCTTTCAAAAATGCGTGGTTACCCCCCATTTTCTTTTTGGATTTCAATAACACATGTTAAGATCTACATTTCCTGCATAATCACACAGAGGGGCAAAACTATCTTTAATTAGTAGGCACAGTCCTTAAAGAGGAGGCAGACATGAAATCAAAAATGGCCTGTTAATAATAACAAAGAGCAGAACTTACCGTGGGAACATATTCACTTGGAAATTTATTTGTGGTGTAAGATATCAGTAAACACGTTTTTCCAACAGCCCCATCTCCAACCACTACACACTTGATGGTTTGCATTGTGTGGTATTACAAGACAATAACCAGAGCAGAACTGGAAAGTAAAATAATGACATGTCAACATTAACACTGCCAATACCTCAAAAACCATTTTGATCTAATTACATTGAACACCTAGTGTCAGGGCTATAAAACAATATTATTGAAACAAGCACTTTAGGTATCCCAGCCCTTGTTTGGCAGACCAGTTGGCTGTTTACAATAATTATTATTGTGACCAAAACGTTGAATGGAGACTACCCTGAGTGCTTCATTTTCACTAGTCTGGCACTCTAAACCACTTGGCTACGCTATAACTCTAGCTGTAGGGAAGGATGGGGGAGGGAAGGGGGGGGGGGGGAGGGTGTTGCTAAGGAGGAGGGAGACGAGAGATGTTTGTCATATAAAGTTTGCCAAACAACAGATTTGGCATCGGAAGAATTCCTTGTGTGACTGAGATGTTTGATTTCAGAAAAAGCATAACAACAAGAGTCAACCAATGGATAGACGGGGGTAAACAATAATTTTTTTTTTAGATACTGGTACTCTTCCTATGCCAGGAGTACCTACCATATCATCAACACTGCAAGTTACCAGTTATTAAGTGAAGTGGGCAAGTGTATAAATACATCATTTTACTACAAATATCAACTAGTAAAACCTTGCAGGGTCGAAAAAACGTGATAATACAAGACAGATAAGATTAAAAAAATATAATTATATATATTAAAATAGTTAAAAGAACGTAAGCTGCTACATGCTGTCCCATATGCCGATCCATTTAATAATTATCCTGTGAAATCGCACAGAATGCCGCCCAATACTTAGCTGACGAGGCCGTAGGCTGAGTTTGCTAAAATTGGGCGATATTCCACAAGATTGAGCAGGATAATTGTTTTATTATTCAACACATTGATGAAAAGCACAATTTTCTATGTTTATTGGAAAAAAAAGCTGGAAAAACACCCATTTTTATCTGTGACACACAAAATTATGTATGTCGCAGCATATCTGTTGAGTGCGCTATGACTATATTTGGACATTGTCACAATGTGTTGAATAATAATTTGGGATATATAACTATTCTTACAGAGGTTTAAAGAGGTACAACAATACAGAGGATACAACTGTTCTTACAGAGGTGTGCATGTACAGTCTGAGGTTTCTTCCCAGATGCCCACTGTACCCGTGAGATACCCCATAAAGCTGACACTGATATTTTTTTATGGCAAGGAGACAAAATTCAATGGCTGATTATACCATATTTACTAGTGCATAAGTCAACCTTTTATGACCAAACAATCAGCCCCAAAAAATTGCCCTCAACTTATACTCAAGTCGTACAGATAGGGCTGGTTTGAACTAGGAGTTTCAGTACTGGCATGGAAACTGGGAGCAGTGACTGGTATTTTTTTTTTAAACAGTTGCAAATTTTTGAAGCAAGAGGGTACCGGAAATGTGTGTGAAAGTGTAAAGGAGCGAAGAAAGGTGTGCATATCTTTAGCCTGTGTGGCAGGCGTAACTGTTTTTTTAAGCAAAGGGATGATTTCACAACAATGGTATGTCAGTTCATTCTTTGAATTTAAACTTCTGTTCTGAAATTTCTGACCCCTTTTTGCAAAAGAGTTACCTTTTGAGAAATGCTGAGCGTTGTTGAGCAAACGTCAATTTAAATTTATTGTTGTGCTTGAAAATAGACTGCAAGCAGTCTCTCATTTTTCTTTGACATATAGTAGAGCGCGATTGCATGACACACCTCGTTTTTAACACTGATTTGCACAAAAAGATAATTTCATCCGTCGTGCGTGGCTCTGAGGAAAGAAGGACGGCTGCTCGTGGTCTAGCTTGAGAACTGATTTTCTCGTCACTCAACGGTTCAAGACGTTGAAGAACAATTTGACTTGATGGTCAAATGTAAGAGGTTTAAAGACTGAACATGTACGGTTGAATGATGATCAATGACGACCCACTGGAAAAGTACTCGACGTGAAGGCTGTGAGGCTGTTAGATTCCCTTCCACGTGTATGTGACGTCATCACGGGTGTCAATACCCCAGATTATAGACATGCTAACACCACAATCGACTGCACATGCTTTCGATCCTACATCCGACAAATTTTGATTTTTTTTCACTCATGAATAACCCTAAGGCTCGCCAGCAATAAGGAACAATTCTATCAACATCGGCTTTTTAGCCAGAAATGACGAAAAATCAATTTTTAGGCCTCGAAAATTGGGGGTCGACTTATACACAAGTAAATACCATAGTATGCACTCGTGTATGAGTATTACGGTAATTGCCTGACTAGAAAACAAGCAAATTTACTGGGGCCGGTTGCTCGAAGCCTGGTTAGTATAAAAACCTAAAGGTTTCCATGGTATTTAACACTAGTTAGCGCTAACCATGCTTCGAGCAACCCAGGCCTGGTGCTAACCCTTTGACATCTAAACCGGTCAGACTTAATTAGGAGTCAATGGGTTAATAATAGGCAAAGTTTTAATGGTTATTGGCAGCTGAGCCCAGAAGAACTGAATATCATTGACAAGCTTCTGATGTTGGACTTAGATTCATTCCTCTTTTTTGAAAGCCACACAGATGATTTACCACATGTATCACAACTGGACTTGTCAACAAGTTACGGGACTTCTTTCTCAAAGTGTTAATTAGGAGACAAAAAGTACATATATCACCTGCGTTTTGTACTTAATTTGTTTACAAAATTCATAAGGAAGCAAAACAAGGAACATGCTGAATTCAATAACATAAGGTTTAGTATTCTATTAAAGCAATTTCTGCGCTGGAACTAAATAACTCCCAGGCATTTTAAAAGATAAATTGGTACATTTTGATAAAAAGAACGAAACCGATCAAAGCATTTCCTTGCAGCCAAAGATCTTTCCAGATTATCTTCTAGTGTTGGACAAAACGGAATGTTCTACATCTTTAAGCACGGGTTTGATCCTTGTTAGATCGAGTCACTCAACCTCTGATGAACAGAGACGACACGGCCAACAAGGTACACGTTGCAAACGGTGAACAAATGCTTGCAATATCTCTTTTGAGCTGAGGGCACATTCGGCCATTTTATGCCACAAAGT
Source organism: Montipora foliosa (assembly GCF_036669935.1). Taxonomy (NCBI): domain Eukaryota; kingdom Metazoa; phylum Cnidaria; class Anthozoa; order Scleractinia; family Acroporidae; genus Montipora; species Montipora foliosa. The sequence goes on from NC_090871.1 coordinate 56,831,461, forward strand.
GCAAACTAAGCAGAACATTTTGTTGCCAATAAGACGGTATACTTACCACAAAAATCGCTATAAATGCTCTTTCATAGACCGCTATGACACGAAATTCGGTTTTTAAATGCACGATTTCCTCAAGGCACAATTTTTCTCAAGTGATATTTGGGTTTCGTACCGCGCTTGGGGCGTTGGTAGAAACTTCACACGAACGAGGCTCTTAGTCACCGTGTTATGTCTGTTTGTCTGATTGGCCTAAAATTTAAACGTACTACGTTATCCAATAAAAAGCTTTGTTAGAACTCCGTGCTTTGCCCTGGAAATGAATGCTTTACTCACGTTACGAATAGATCAACGCACAGAACAATTTCGTCTTTGGTGGACTGGAGAAGGAATTAGGCAGTAAAAGTCACAACAACAGAATTGCAAAAATCTTGCATCCAATTATTAAAGCATTGGGAAAGGAAACGGAAACCGAGGGTTGTCTTGGTGGGAAACAGAGCCCATGCCCCTTTCTGTTTTTGACATGATTTGAATTAATAATTTCCACTTGTCTTATTTTTCATAAGTAAATGGATGTTATTTTCTATCATTGTTTCGAATGAAACATTTAAAAGGTATAAACTTTGCATATTTTAACCGAATTTTAAAAGTCATGACATGACAACTTCCGGTTGATCAAATTACGAACACTCGAAAATCGATGCTGGTGGAAAATAAGCGGGTAAAATTATCTCCCTCGTGTTGAATTTGGGTACTTGGTTTTACTTGGGCGAATTTATACTAGAGACGGACCATCCGTCAACAAGTTCCGTTAACATATCCTGCGTGGCAGAGAGAACGGGCGGGAGAACGAGGTGGAGAGCCGGGGGGGCGGGGTACTCCCTTATATGGGCTATATAGGTATGTGAGGCCCCAAAGGGTAGGGTTTTTCAGCCGTTTTAGTCATAAATAGGGTATCAATTTTGGCCAATTTTCCGCCAATTTGGTCATAAATAGGGTATCGATTTTTGCATTTTAGTCTTGAATTCGTTTTTTATTTAGAAGCTACTTCTTTATCATGTAACCTACCTAATAAAAGCAGATAAACATTGCCTTTAACATTGGTCTGAACTAGGGAAATAATTATAAGGTAGGTCTGCACCAGGGTATTGATTTAGGTCATAAATAGGGTAAGGGTTTTGGGAAGCGGGCCGCACACCCCTACCCAATTTTTCTGGGAGTACCCCCCCCTTCCCTCCCCGGGGTGGAGAGAAAGTGAAATGGATACGACTTCCCGAAAAAAATGACAGCGTGGGTGGCTACTGCCTCGCAGGCTGCCGTCAAGATGAATCATCTGTCTTCTATACTTACTAAAGACAGATAATCCGTCTGGAACTGTCTCACGTTTTACTCCAAGCACGCCATTTGGGAAAAGAAACAATTTAATAGTTGACAGCAAGATTAAGTCATAACATGTCACGCAACATGTAACATGGACAAGCTTGGGCAAAGAACGATAGCTCGCGATCTTCTGAATTCGTCTGTGAATAAATACATATACGGGCAAACAGTCGGATCGTCCGAGGCTGGTGGGACATAAAGGGTGCTTACCATTTAGCCAAATAATCCTGATGGAATGATCGTTGCATAAAGGTAAGCGATTTTCCGAATTTAATGACCAACCAGATGAGAATGGCTCTTACCATTTTACTACACAGCATTCCATCCTGCATATTTTACTCGATCTTGTGAGAAAGGGCCTGGAAACGGAAGGTTCTCGCAAATGGTAAGAGCGTTTCGCGAATTCCGTTCCGAACGGAAAAAGAGGACTACCTCTGGAGGTTGTCCACAATTTCCGAAAAGATTTTCCGGAAAATTGCCTTTCCGTTTGACCTCTAACCGAAATTTCCGGATTTTTTGGCTAAATGGTAAGCACCCAAAATTTCCAGAATTTCCAGTAATTTCATTTGCGGTACTCGGGTATTAAATCGGTTATACGACAACTTATAACCTATGTGTGCTCACCAATTAACAATTTATTAATGAACGAAATCATAATGAAATGAATAATATACTGAACTGCGGATACGAAATCAAGTAAAGCTATGATCTCGCAGTTATGGACGCAATTTTAGTAATTGCGTAGAGAAGCCTGAAAAATTCAGGACTTCCGCGGGGTTTGAACCCGTGACTTCGTCATACCGGTGCGAGAGGCTCTAACCAAGGTTGGGAGCTCGTCATTTGTGCATTCTAATTTTCCCGTGAGGAATCAGTGAATCAGTGAACGAAATGATATATGATATGAATCATATGTCATTTCGTTCATTGATTCATTTCTCACGGAAAATTTAGAATGCACAAATGACCAATTCATATTCCCAACGTCGGTGGCTTCATAGTTCATCAGTTGGTTAGAGCGTCGCACCGGTATCGCGAGGTCACGGGTTCAAACCCCGTTGAAGTCCTGAATTTTTCAGGCTTCTCTACGCAATTACTAAAATTGCGTCCATAACTGCGAGGACCATAGCTTTACTTGATAACAATTTATTGTTGTTAAATATTCAAGGGGTAAGGATGATCAAAACCTATACCTTGTCATGATACAGGGGCACCCAACGAGAATATAGTTCAAAACCACTTAAACATAGCATTGTTAAATGTATTTTAGTATTTTAACGGTAGATATAGGCATATTTTTATCCCTTAAAAAATTTTCATCTGTTCGGATTTCCTAGCTGAAAGCCTAGTGATCCGATCATTATAGGGATCAAAAGTTACCTTTTCGAAAATTTTAGCCGGAAAAAAGGCTCCCGAAAATTCTAGGTGACCCTTTTAGGGTAAAAATCCGTTAAAAACGGGCGATTATATCATTTTTCAGATGTTCGAAAATGCTAGGAGAGGCAGGCAAGCAAAAAATTTTACAACAAATGTTCCGAAAATTCTAGATCTCAAATCGTCTTCCGAACAGATATTTTCCGAAATTGACGTTGGGTGCCCCTGATGATATGTAACAAGGATTAGTCTTAATGGCCGTTTTAATACTAGAGACGCATAATTCGTCTGGGACGAACTTGGGCAAACATTTTTTATGCGTCTGTTAAATTCGTCTAGTATAAAGACGGCCACAAGACTCATTATGCGTCTGGACGAAGAATCTATTTTAGTGCGTCTTCGAAGACGCACTAAACTGGAAAGTTCGTCCAGACGCATTATGCGTCTAGTGCCCGTCTTTATACTAGACGAATTTAACAGACGCAGAAAAAATGTTTGCCCAAGTTCGTCCAAGACGAATTATGCGTCTCATGTAGTTCGTCCCGTCTTTACACTAGACGGATAACATGAGAGACGCATAATTCGTCTGGACGGATTATGCGTCTCTAGTATAAAAATGGCCAATCTTGCTTCCAGCATCTTGGTTTTATTAGTCGTACAGATGAAACATTATGTACAACTTTGTTCGTTTGAAGATAAAACAAATTTGACCAAAATGATTCTGAGGGTAAGTTGTAATGTCAGAAGGTTTCACAACTTACACACAAAAAAGTTACATCTGCTAACCAACATTTACAGTGCAGCAGAGTAGCTGTGGTGGCACCAACAAACAAAATGGTGATTTTTTTTCTGACAGCTACTTTCACCAAATCATATTTGACCACAGGAAACATCGCTACATTACTAATACATCACTACATAATGCTTCTTTCAGAAAAAATAAACGAGAACAGAGATCACTTTCAGTTGTTATTATACTTTTATTATAAATAACTACTTTGTGAATAAGAAAAATCAATTAACACATCAATACGATATTTTATAGGCAGCTCCTATTGAAAACCCTCCCTTCAACGTTGCATAATATTATTATTCTGTACAGTTATAAAATTCATATTTACAATTCACATGTTAGTTCAAAGTGATATAAAATTTGCGTCCTTAATTCCCACAAAAATTTACCATGGTAATTTTAGGATTTTTTTTGTGAAATTTACTACTTCAATAATTTAAGTAATTTTTATTGAGAAGATGTCACAAATAGTATTATAATAGACTGAATTAAATATACACATTAAATAAAAATATAAAACATAAATAAAGAAATTAAATTAAAATATAAAAAATAGAGAAAGACAAAAGTATGTTAAACGTACTGGCCAAACCAAATGGTAGGACAAGCATTGTCTTAAAAATTAATTTCTAAACTATCTCAATGGCTGTGATATAAAAATTACAGAAAGATATAAAATACTGGTGTATAAATATCCAAACAATCATTTTTTGAGCTATCTTACAGTGTACATTCTACAGCTATACAATTATATACAGTTATGGATTGATTGTATTTGCAGGTTCCAAAAATTATTTTGAAGACTAAATGAAAGAATCTGATGAACATTTTTCATTTCTTGGTATTTCAACTGGTGAATCAGTAACATTGAATTTTCCATCACTATACAGATTTGTTGTTAATTGCCCTTCAACTATTGCTGGAAGACCTACAATATTATTAATATAAGACTTATACAAAATACAATGCTAATTTTCTCTAATGAATGTGATTTATTCTTGCATAGATCAGATCCTATATCTAGTGCAGAAGAAAATTGTTGACATTATATGTAAACAGCATTCTCAACTTGTCAAATTGGCAGGGTTTCTGCTGCATTTTCTTCCATGAATTTCCTGAAGTTTGCATTTTCCAATTCAGTCATCACTTTGTTCAATGCATAGATCTGAGAAAACACAATTTGCATTATGCAATCTTTTACACAACTACAGTCTCAGACAAAACTTGCTGGGAAAATGTGACATGCCACTATATAAAATGCTCATTCCTTTATTTATATGTCTGATGAAATACTAAATTCTCCCTAATTCCCCTGCCCCCTCCCTAGTCTAAAAGTGGTTTAGATACAGCCAACTACTGTATAGTATTTTGCACCACATTATCAACATTGATATGTGGAGGACAGGTGGGGAAAGGGAGGAGGAATGAGCAATAGACGTTGTTTGTGAGTGAACATCAAATGATTCTTAATTAGAATCATTTACTGCTCCCTCCAGGATAAACTATCCACTGCAGAGGGTGTGGGAAGAAATGCACTTCACACTCTGGACAAATGAACAGTCTACTGCCCATTTTTCTACAGTATCTGTAGACATAAAAAATATATGAGTTGAAGCTCGCAATTGCATGGTCAAGAGTTCGAATCCTGTGCAAGCCTCATGGATTCTTTCACGCTTTCTTCACCACTGCTCAATTGCAAGGTGCTGCTTTAATATCTGCAATGATCTTCAACTCATGTATTTCAATTTCCACAGTTCAAATATCATAGGAAGAATAACAAGGGTGACAAATTACTCCTTACTTTTGATGTGAAATTTCAGCGTTAATTTATAATTTCACTTGTGAAATTGCACTGTTGCCATGGCAACTTCTCCTACAGTACCAAAATGGCATCTTATGAACATAATTTGTCACCCATGATATTAATAGCTAATCAAATAATATACTTGTGAAATTAGGGAATAATTTCACTTGCTACTATTACTACTACTACAGACGAATACGAGGGTATTACCCAACACCAACTCTGGAATCATGGATGACTGCTCTCCGCTGGTACCTGTTGTTCATAAGGGAGCGAATCTCGCCAG